>NC_133650.1:266718072-266873556 GCF_009905375.1 Apium graveolens | reverse complement strand
CATCAACACCAGGAGAGTTTGGTGTCACTTTGATCAGACAAGTCATGACAATTCAGCAGGCCCTTCAGGAGACTCAGGATGCTGGTACCAAGGCAATTCTTCAAGCTCATCTGGACTCTCTGCATCTCTTGCAGTTGCAGTATTACCAGCAAAATCTAAGTGTGGATGAGCTCAAGCTGGACATTGCTGATCTGAAATCCTACAATGCTGAGAAATTGGATTCACTTATACCCTATGGTACTATGCAAGATTTGTTGGGGAGACTGAGGAAAGCATCTGATGCTGACAAGAGGCTGGCCAGATTGGAAGATAGGGTTCAAATCATTGAAGACTCTATGGTCACCATTCTTCAGAATCAACAAACTCAAACAAATCTACTCATGCAGCTGGGACAAGCACAAGGCTTGACCTCTACCCTTGATGATAACAAAAAGGGGGAGAATAAAAGGGAAGGGGAAGGAGAGCCATCTACAACAGTTCAGATCTCTCAAGTGCTAGTTCCTGTCATCACAACTTCTCCAACTATTCAAGTCAAAGGAAAGCTAGATGGAATTGATCTAATCCAGATAGCAGCAGCTGAATTGCAAGTCAAAGAGCAAAGGAAGAAGATTGATGAAAAGATGCAACTAATATTTGGTTCTACAACTTCTCAATCACAATCTGTGAAGCATAGCACAAAAGTGGAATCAATTATTATGGAACTCAAGTCAGTAGGGAGGCATAAGGATGGAGAAACTTCTTCCAAAGATCTGCAACCTATGGTTCTCAAGCCCAACAACAGATCCAATAAGGACTCTACAAAGAATCCTCTAAAAGAGGTGGATTTTCCTCTTCCAAAAGCTGATGAGGACAAGATTTTAGGTAGAAGTATTGCATATCTCAAAGAGACCATGGATGAGGCTGTAAGGAGAAACATGGCTATTATCTTCAGAGAGGGAAAGAGCATATGTGTGATGCAAGGACATCCCAAATTCTCAATAGCCAAGAGGGAAGAAACCAAAAGGTTGAAGGAAGAAGCCAATCAGCTAAAGGCTGACAAAAGAGCACAAGCAAGGCTTAAAAAACAGCTAAAGTCAAGTCAGGCTGAGGAACAAAAAGAAATTGAAGACAAAGGTGAAGATGAAGCTATGGGGGACATGGTTGGTACTGAGATGGAGGAAAGAAGTAAGGAAGAATGGCAGAAAGGGAAAAGAAAGAAGGTCAATGCAAAGAGAAAGAAGGTAGATAAGACTGAAGAAACTCAATCAATATCCAAACCACTACCCTCTATTCCTGAACCAATTGTACCTGACCCCTTCATGAATATTCATGGTGAAACAATCATTCCCAAGGAGGAACCAATTGATTGGGACACCATCAAATTGCCCACCTTCCTAACCTCTTCTCCACCATGAAAGAAGCAGAAAAGAAGAATCAAATCAACACCCTCTAAAGCCTCAATCAAATTCACACAGAAGCCAAAGCCTAAACCTCAAACCTCTAAAGATGATTATGTTCACATCTGTGACATAAAAGAATTTTCAAACATTGAACTCTATCTGGATGAGCTGGAGGATGTAAGGGGAATAGCTGCCTACAGACAGCTACCTGAGAGACTAGTGTTCAAATACAAAGGAGTTGGGGAAAGAACATGGCCTCTTCACAGAATTCTGAATGAAGGCTACTCTACCTTGATTAGAGTCTACTCAGCCATACAGAAGGATTCTGGCTTTACCAGGACTGCCAAGACTGAGATTCTCAACAAGATTGCCAATATAAGGAAAACTTGGAGGGAGCCAAATGCCTTGCCTAGAACTTTACTCATTCAAGAAAGAGGAATTACAATTCACAAATCACCTCATTGGTTGATGGAGTTCAGAGACAACAAAGGAGTCAGAAGATTTTTCAGAATTGAAGATCAGCTAAAGATTGCCAGTAATGAAACTCTCAAGGATATGCAATCTAAGTTAGATATCAACGAAGAAGATGAAGCTGAATTCTACAGACAACTTCTACTTCAAATAGAGGAGAATGACAGGAGGTTAGGAAAGAAAACCAGGGATCAAAGGAAAAGAAAGTAATTTGCTCAGGCTAAAGGAGCACCCTTGGAAACAATGTAATTCTTCAATTCCATCTCAGCATATACATTCTTGTAGCACTTTTGAATTTCTGCTTTGTTACAGTTTATATATTTGTTAAGTGTTTTATTATCATCAAGCTAAACCCAAATTTATGCCTACGGTTCTAGTAGACATAAATAGGGGGAGATTGTTAGGAATATGTGTATTAGTTTGATGATAAGTTAAGCAAAACACTTAAGTAGAAATCTAGTGTTTGTAACCTCAACGGATAAGACCATCTTGGCTATCCGTTGAAGGAGCAGCTTTACTTAGCAATAAGTTTAGTATTGTAGCACATTTCACTCTCTGGTATCAAGCTGTAATTCTTAGATGTTGTTAGGAAATAATCAGTCATGTTGACTACTAATGGATGTACAAATAGGAGGGCTAATTGTAAATATTTCATGCCTTGTAATTTTGTATAAGTGAAGAAGTGTCAACGGATATTGAAGACCTTCAACGGATAAGAAACAATGCTTCAACGGATAATATCCATCAACGGATAAATGCTTCAACGGATAATATCCATCAACGGATAAGACCTTCAATGGATAAAGACTTCAACTGATATTGCATCAATGGATAAAGCTTCAACGGATAAAGCCTCAACGGATAAGGCATCAACGGATGAAAGCTTCAACGGATGCTTAGTTCATTAGCAGTTGATAGTGACAATTCACAAGCTGACAGAGGCACATGGATTGACAGAGACATACTGGAATGTGGAAGCCTCTAGGAGGAATCAAGAAAATGCAGCATTTACATTCTGATGCAAACAAGGAAGTATTCAAAGATTTACAGATTACTCTAGATTGCATTGGATAGAGAAATGAAGAAGAAACATGTGAAGAATTTTTTCAATTGTATTTTACAGTTTATCTTCACTTGTAAACTTGGTGATATATTATAACACCCCCAGATCCGGGGTCGGGGATCCGGGTCGTCACGGTCTTTTTTTCCACAATATCACTTCACTTAATTAATAATAAATAACTTTATGCTGTGACCCCACACTAACACACACCACAACCCGTTATAGTCTCAGAGATGAAATTTAAATAAGTACAAGTCTTTGAATCCACAATTTAAAAGTTATTACAACCCAAAATGATTACTTGATAAATTTACAGTTAATTGCCATTATCTGCCACAAGTTATAATTATACATAATTGATTCTCAAAAGTAGATGGTCTGATCTACAATAGATCTACCTCTGCAGCTATAGCAGCTACAACATCAACGGGAAGACGCGGGACGCTTCCCACGCGCTTGCGCTGGGTCTGCTGGAGTCTGGCCATCTTTCCTAACTGTTGTTGTGTGATGAAGAAATAAAGCAAGGGTGAGCAGCAAGCCCACCAAAATAATATGTATAATGATTTACAATATATGAGCCTACTCATAATACTCATGAAAGTCTTGGTCAAAAGAAATGAACCAAGTTTGATATCTTAATGCGATGAAGTCGCAAAATATTCAGTATATATACATATATACTTTTCAAAATATTGGAAGTCCTCTTCCATGCATAATATACACAAGGTCCCAGTGTATAACTGTATATAAAAAAAATATCGTTGCAAGGTGATCTCATATATCTAACCTTGTCTCAACGTTTTTCTGAAAATCTTTGTCATTCATAAGACAATTATTAATTAGATATAAGTTTAAAAGATGAGGTTACCAAATACCCCAATATACTTATATCTTTCCCAATACTACTTGAACTACCACCGTTCAAGTTATAACCAGTTTCAAAAGTTCATCACATAGATGAGACTACAAGACAAGATTTGAATAGATTCAATCTTTGAAATATTATTGAATGAAATAAAGTTACGAGATACTTTATTTAGTCCCGATATGTATATATCCACATATATATATCTCTTAAACATTTCCTGGAACCTCTGTTATGTAAAGTATGAACGGAGTTTGAAACATCCAATGAATTTTGGAAAGGAAAAGAATTTTGGCATAAACCAGATATCTTGCTGATCAGGCAAAGATACCAATAAGTAACCTTTTCTACTGTAGATGGATGAATTCCTCACCGGTCATCACCCTGGCCGCATTAGGACCTCGCGCTAGACCGTTACCCGGCCCCTCACGCGTTGATGGACTGCCACCCAGCCACTTACACAATAATAGACCGTACCCCGGCCTGTCGCTTATGCCGACTCAATTAGATGGGCTTACTTCCCGAACATTGGGCAAGTAATCAATTCATTTACCAAAACTGCAACCTCGTTGCGAATATAAAATACACCATAGAGCCGGATTCCCCAGGTTTTAAGCGAGTATTTAAATCCCCTTAAAAAGGAAGATCTTAAATATAAAAATGAGTTTTGGGATCCGCTCTGACTTTAAAAATCATTTTGAAGACTCGAAAACACTTTAAAGAGTGTTTGGAGTAAAGCTGATTTAATGAAGTAAATCAGTCCCCAGAATATTTAGAAAATGATTGAATATTATTATTTAAATAATATTCCCATAAAGAATAATCTTTATAAAAATAATTGAAGTAGAAGTATTAAAACTTATACTTGAAACGAGTATTAAATAACCAAAGATATACTTATATGAAAGTATTATCTTTATTTGAATAATCGAAAATAAGTTTGATTATTAACACCTTATTCTTTAATAAAATAAAGAATATATTTCAGCAAATAATCGGAGTCATAGATCCTCAAATGAATATTCAAATAATATTCACTAATAATATAAAAGAGTCATAAGCCCTCGAATGAATATTCAAATAATATTCAGATAAATAAATAAAAGGAGTCATAAGCCCTCGAATGAATATTCAAATAATATTCAGATAAATAAATAAAAGGAGTCATAAGCCCTCGAATGAATATTCAAATAATATTCAGATAAATAAATAAAAGGAGTCATAAGTCCCCGAATGAATATTCAAAATAATATTCAATAATAAAATAAAGTTAAAGTTATCGAATAAACCTTATTCGATTAATAGTTTTAAAAACTATATCCATATATATATATATAAATATATATATATATATAATATACTCGGGAACATCGACTCCCAGTTTAGAAATATGTTCACCTTTTATCCCCTATACTAAGGGTATACGCAACTACTTGCTTATTTCTAGCATAGGTATTATGCAACTATAAGCATTGAAATCAACAGATAGATAACCAGATTACGAAACAGACATGCATATATACCATATTAGCATGCTCCAATATATCGCAAAATTTGCTAATAACAATCATGCAATATCACAAGATAATGCATATACATATATTTACATCACAACAACAGTATAACGGGTAGAAAACTTGCCTGAGCGACTTGGGGTGATAAAAGGCTCGGGACGAGTCTGGTAACCTATAAACAACAAGTAAGTTGGAATTAAACCAAAATCACTTGCAAATCTATACTTTAACTAACTTAGACTCTAACGCTTGTTTTGCGCTCACTGATTTGCTTAAGTCACTCGGGTACCCGCGGCTCCACCATTTTTAATAATTTAACCTTTACGAGTTTTAAAGCGATTCCTTCGCGAGTGTCTTACCAACTGCCTAACACACTTACCATAAATGTTTCATACATTAATTAACCCTTTTTGGTCTTTAACCTATATTTCAAAGTAAGGCGAGGGGAAAAGTTTCGTTCGCGAAACGCCGTTACTTGAAAAGGTCGTTTCTCCTAAACCGTGCATCGGAATCGAACGAACTACATATCAAAACGAAGCTCGTAACATGAGCTATCTAAACATGGCAGTGTTCATAATCTAGCAGGGGGTTCTCGGGTCCTAATGCTATGCACAAAAACAGTCCAAAGAAAATCGGACGTTACGACGGCTATGTTTACGCGATTTCCAATATTTTAAACCATTCAAACCCATTCCAAATCAACCTCAAATCCAACCTCAAATCCATCATACAACAAACATCCATCCTTATCACATCATAACAACCCCAACCAATTCAATTTAATCATTCATACTTATGCCTAAACTTAACTTTAATCATACTTAAGTTCTTTTAATCAAAACCACAACATTTACCATTCCATTTCGCTACCATTTCAAATCCCAAACTCTAATCACAACAACAAGCTACCATAGCACCCTACTAATCAAAATCATCTTATATTATATAGGAATCTAGGGTTTGGAGATGGCATACCTTCCTTGAAGTGGTGGGAGGAGCTAGAAAGCCTTAAGAAGCTTTGAGAAGTCTTAAGAATGCTTGGATCTTCAAGATAAACAAGAAAAACTTCAAGTTAAAAACTTGAAAACACTATTCATAGTCTTCTTCTTTGATTAAATGAAGAAGATTGAGAAGGAATTGATGGCTTAAACTCATGGTATAGCCCTAACTAAGCATGAAGATGATTAGGGAATTTACTCACCAATTTAGGAAGCTTGGATCTTGAATTTATGAAAATTCTTGCCTAATGAATAGTAAAAAGCCGAGAGCTTCAAGAACAAGCCTTGGTTGCTTTTTGATTTTTGATGAAAATGATTTTACTTGGCTTGGTTGATTGGTTTTTGTGCTTGCTTTAGTCAATTACCTTCTTGCCCTTGAATTTGTGTGGTTCTCATTCAACCACACCTCCTTCCTTCCCATGTCATGCTTATGTCATCCTCATGATGTCATCCTCCCTTCCTTGTCCTCTTTCTATTGGTTGGATGACATCATTCCCACTAATCCCTTTGATTAACTTCCTAATCGTTTGCCTAATGACCGCTGATCTGTTATACGGTTCGCTTAACTTTCGTTTTCGTTTATCGTTTGAGGGATCATACCCGGGATCTTATTACTTAGGTTCCCTTAACCTTTCTCAATATATTATATTCCTTTTATGATCCTCTCCTATAATCCTTTAATTTAAATCCTTTTTATCCTGTTACCTTTTTCTCAAATCTTTCCGTATCTAGTGTATTTCCGGGAAAAATCAAAGTGTTCGGATTTGGATTCTGACGATCTTTACATACACTTATATCCCATATAAAGTACTAATAAAATCTCAGAATATCCATATCAGAACCCCTACATAGTGTGGCATGAAAAGTTTTCTCATTCAGCAAAAACACTATTCATAAGGGTTTCAAAATTTCTCAAAAATTGGGGTTATTACAGTCTCCCCTCCTTAAAAGGATTCCGTCCCGGAATTAGATAGAAAACAAATGGGGATACTTTCTTAGCATTACACTTTCTAACTCTCGAGTCAATTTTCCCACATTGTGGTTCTACCACCAAACTCTGCCTAGTTTGATAATCCTTCTCCTAAGCACTTGTTCCTTTTCACTCTATAACCCTTCCTGGTTGCTCCATATAGGTTACGTCGGGTTGCATATCTATGCGCTCATATGCCTCTATTTATCTGGCATCTGAATTACACTTCCTTAACATTGATACGTGAAACACATTACGACCTGCTACATGTTCGGGGTTAGGGCTAGCTCATATGCTAACTTCCCAAACGTCTTAATATATCCAAGGGTCCAACAAATTGTAGAATTAGCTTTCCTTTCTTTCCGAACCTCATCAATCCTTTCCAAGGGATACCTATATCATTACTAGGTCCCCTACTTCATACTCTTTATCCTTTCGTGTCAAATCAACATACTTATCATGTCCATCTTGGGCTACTACCAGCCGTCCTCTGATTAGATCTATCATATCCTTGGTCCTTTGGACTACTGCGGGTCCGAGCATCTTGCGCTCTACAACTTCATCCTAACATAAGGGAGATCGACATTGTCTTCCCTCAAGGATCTCATAAGGCGACATCTCGATAATGACATATGATCTATTGTCGTAAGATAACTCAATCCGAATTAAGTGATCATTCCAAATTCTTTCAAGTCTATTGCACAGACTCTCATTATTGCTTTTAGCATTAGAGCTTCTGCTTCTCAATACCCATTCTTATCCAGTTCGTAATCGCTACTACCTTCCGTTCCTAGTATTATCCTGGTTATACTTTTGCTCGTTAGCGTTCTATAACCTTTTAATAACCACGTCAACCTTAGTATCACGAATGTGTTCCCATTCCGCATACTACCACCACTTTATTACTCCTTTTTCAGTTGTTTCTATTTTCCAAAATTTGATCAATCAAATAGAAGTAAAGGAATTTGTTGAGAGATCACTATGATCATAAACACTTGTTATATCGCATAGTTAGTACAGAAGGTGGCCAGCCTTTAGTACTTGACAAGCAATTAAACAATAGCTGGTATCCTACTCGGCTTCTATCACACAGATAGATAGTCATTCGGCAATACCTCCCCTTCTGGAAGGGTTGTTCTTCTCAGCTTACATGAAATGAAAAGAAGAGAAAAGAACGAACTGAAGAGAATTGTATATATGAAAAAAATATACTGCCACAAAATATCTGGCTTGGAACCTACCTCTGAACTATAGAGGTTTGTTATAGGAGAACAAAACATATACGTATTTATATCAGCATCAAGCATTATAGCCTCGTATTTCCCATGCCTAAATATTTTCGCTATCCCGTCCATCATTCTATGGACCCACACTCTTCCTCGAGCTTATACATAATCACCTTTGAAACTCCCTCGACATCGAAAATCGAATCTGGGATCTCATTCTATACATCATCGTTACTAGAATTCTATGCTTGCACCGCAACCTTCCTCGTATAATAATACGACTCTCTATTGATAAGAAAGAATAATTATTCACTAGTAGATACTCTACTTAATTAGTCTATCAATGATAACTTATACACTACCACGACCCGATTAGTGGTACTCAATCTCAACACCCATTCCAATACAACTCTCACGGTTGTAATCAGCTCAATACTCGCAGAATCATTGCTGCCTTACTATGGTCCACCACTGACCTACTGTCGTCATTCATTTTTCCATAAAATCTTAATATCTAACCATACGGAGTCTATACATGTCGTATCAAATTCTCCTAAGGAGTTAACATAACCACCAATCACAATTCATGAAGAACACTCCAAACTCTGACGTACTTTCATGACATGAAGCAGATAAAATTGCAGAAGAGTTTCAATCAAAGCAACGATAGCAGGTTAATACCATTTTTAATCATATGCCTTAAATAGAAGACTTAACTCAAAGGTTCGTCTAGTCCTTTTGGAAACATGGTCCTGGCTTATTCCAAGATAGGACCTCCTAAGATAGATAGCCCGTTCATGGAGATTACACGAATTAAACTTTTACCAACTACTATTACGGTTGGATATTGCACAGTCATCAGAAGGAATGTCAATCTTCCAAACCATAACACAACCTTCACAGTTTTAACCATCATTACTGTATTCTTTTGGCACACGCGCCTATAATTATCCTCTTACCTTTAAAGTGTCGGCCACCTCTTTGGCCTTTCCTGATAGTAAAATTTCCTTACAGTCAATGTCATTTTAACCACCTCCAAATAAATTTTCTACCTTATTTCCGATCACTGCTTGAGTGAAGATGTTTTCCTTAAAATCAGATGGGAAAAAGAAGAAAAAAAAATATCACCATTTTTCCATAAGTTATTGCCTCAGTCTTTAGAGGCTAATCACTGTCAAGACTGACTCTCAATCATACTTAGAACATTTTTTATCTTAAGTCCTAATTGCCCTGAATAATTTCGACCTTTACTGGTTCGATCCATACTTTCTCGTGGTTTAACACGTGCCCCACTTGGCATCATTATAATTACGTCATATTTCCTTTATCAACATCTCTATTTTTCAGAATTTTGAATATTACCTTTCTCCTTGTAAAACCTCTAAGGTTATCCTTGAATCGTTCCTCCTGTATTCCCTAGATACAGGGCATATCAAAATACCATTTACTAATACTAGAACCATTGCCTATATACTTCTGAAAAATTTCTCCACTGATTCTTAAAGGTTGTTATTACCTTAATCCTTTCCAATTCATACTGTCAAAACTCATACTGTCCCTATTAAGGGTGAAATGCCAACCTTTATGCATTCCCCTAGGATTCATTTTAAGTTACCGATGTTCTATCCTTAATTCCACCTTTAAAAGGCACCTGCATCCTTCCACGAATAAATCAAGTCATATATCCTTGATAGATTATCATATTCATCATTCCCACCTCGATAGTCTATACCTTTTTTTCACCATAACATCCTTATTCAAGTTAAGGTCAATCCACATGGCCTTCAAAAGATAAAAAAAAAATGGTTATCCGCTTTTCTTTCCTGATTTGGTAATGATCACATGGATGATCTGGAAGATATTGGTCGTGTTCAACGTGAACTTCTTCTTAATAATTCCTTATTTACTTTTGTTGTTTCTCAACAGTCACCTCAATGTTGGGATATCTCTCATACCTGGCGTCTCCCTTTCTGGGTATCATGCCACCGGTCTTACACTTCACATTCTTGAAGGTCACTTCCTTCATCCAATTTTCCTAGTTTCTTACTTCCTTGTCTCCTCAGTCTATCCGCGTCTCATTGTTTATCCTTCGAACTATCTCAATGTTTCCTCGAATCCTCCCAACTTAAAGGGGATAAAATATATGCATCTCTTATGCCTTCAACCGTCAACTTTAACTCATGGTGAATCACCCTCATCCTGACGATCATATACTTTTCTATTTCTATTAATAGGAGTCTTTAGGGTTTCCTCATACCCAACTCCCTTATCATTCCTCAAACTCTGTTGCCTTTTTATTCCTTTCCACTTCAATTCCTTTTTATTTTCCTTTCTCTTATCATTATTTCATGAACCAACACAACATAAGCATTGATTTCAAATATCCCGTCATTCTGGATTCGCGTCTTCAGAACGAATCTTAACAACTTTTACAGCTTAGATTCATAATTCATCATACTCGTCTGCCTTTGTTATGGCTCTAAAGCTTTTACATTATCTCCATAACCTTGGGAAGTACTTTCCTGAAAACAATTGACTGAACTTAAATCAGTTTATTATAATATCTTGCTCCGTGCCTTCCTTGGCCTTTCACCAGCGGGTGGTCTCTCTCTTAGGAGGGTGAGTGATAAAAACAGTCTTTTGTGGTTCATCAATCGTTTTGAATCTCAAATGATTCCTATATTTCCTTTAGCCAGGCTCTTGCCTCGGCTGGGTCAGCCTGTTCCTTGGAACTCTGAGAGCTTAGCGATTTAAAGGTCCTGAAAGAATTTCTCACCTAACTGTCTCCTCAGGGTGGTGGTTGGGGATAATAGTCTAAGTTCTCTTTAGACAGGTCCATGAATTGCCGTATAGGGGTACCATCTCGGGTCTCCTTTCCTTACTCGACTTTTTGTTTCCTTAGTATGAAATGTTTCATCCTACTCCCCATAATTGGGGTCATCTTTTAATTTAAAATCCTCATTTTCCACTCCATTATATCATGGGTTCCTTCTATCTTGATGGCGACCTCCCTGACTATCACGTTCAGGGTTTGCTCTAAATCTTATTCCTCAAACTAGCTTTCATCTAAGATCTCATCTTTAAGCTCTTGAACATTTGGAACCCAAATTCTGTAGGAATACCTCATTATTCCCTTCTCATCTTTCTCGGTATTAACCTCTTATCTATTTGTTGGCTCTCTGCCTTCATTCATAACTTTTTCTGGCACAATATGATCTTTTCCAATAATTCGGGCTGTATTGCTATCTCAAACAGCTTTTCGGTACCGGCTCCGGTTACCTTCACTACTATTTCCATTTTCTCAAAATCTCTTATAAACTCTCCCAAAGACATTATCATCTTGAGTCTCTCCTTTTTACTAAGGGCATCAGCCACCACATTGGCTTTCCCCGAATGATAAAGAATCTCCCAATCATAATTCTTGATTAGCTCTAACCGCCTCCTCTGGCGTATGTTGAGCTCTTTCTACGTGAAAATGTACTAGAGCACTTATGGCTTAGGTAATTCTCGCACTTCTCTCCATACAAGTAGTGCCTCCAATCCTTAGGGTAAAACTATTGCCACGAGCCTAAGCTCATGAGCGGAGATATCGAATTTCATATTACCTTAATTGTCTTGATATGTACGCGATTACCTTACCGTGCTGCATAAGCACGCACCCTAAGCCCTTGTGCGAAGTGTCACTACACTTCACAAAATCTCCTTTTCCATCCGGAAATGCCAGCATAAGGGCCATCACCAACCTCTGCTTCAGTTCTTGAAAGCTGTTCTTGCATTTCTCTGTCCATTCAAACTTCTCAGTCTTACGAGTAAGCCGCGTTAAAGGCTACTATCTTTACAACTTGAACGAACCTCCGGTAGTGACCGGCCAATCCTACCTCTGGTAGTCGACCAAACCATGGTCATCAATTCATCAGTGGTCCTTTATCCAATCCTGTCAGGATCCTCCATGGGATCCTCCTCAACAACTATCCCTTCTAGGACAACATCCTCAACCGCTAAATCCTCAATATCAACATCATCCGGTCCTGCATTAGGATACTCTATCGGATCCACAATCCGATCTCCAATTAGTAATAAAATATCATCGCGATGTTGCTCCTCAACCTCAGGGTTCGGAGTCCCGCTACCATATACGATAACGAACTACGCTCCTATCACGATATTTATAAGGGTTCCCATAAGGGTTTTAACTGTCAGTGCTACGTTAGGTAGCCTGACTATGAACTTGGCAAGAGTTCTTATTATCTTTGTGAGTTTGTTATTATATCGACGCATCATCTCTGAGGTTTATAACGCTTAGCTCTGATACCATTTCTGTAACACCCCCAGATCCGGGGTCGGGGATCCGGGTCGTCACGGTCTTTCTTTCCACAATATCACTTCACTTAATTAATAATAAATAACTTTATGCTGTGACCCCACACTAACACACACCACAACCCGTTATAGTCTCAGAGATGAAATTTAAATAAGTACAAGTCTTTGAATCCACAATTTAAAAGTTATTACGACCCAAAATGATTACTTGATAAATTTACAGTTAATTGCCATTATCTGCCACAAGTTATAATTATACATAATTGATTCTCAAAAGTAGATGGTCTGATCTACAATAGATCTACCTCTGCAGCTATAGCAGCTACAACATCAACGGGAAGACGCGGGACGCTTCCCACGCGCTTGCGCTGGGTCTGCTGGAGTCTGGCTATCTTTCCTAACTGTTGTTGTGTGATGAAGAAATAAAGCAAGGGTGAGCAGCAAGCCCACCAAAATAATATGTATAATGATTTACAATATATGAGCCTACTCATAATACTCATGAAAGTCTTGGTCAAAAGAAATGAACCAAGTTTGATATCTTAATGCGATGAAGTCGCAAAATATTCAGTATATATACATATATACTTTTCAAAATATTGGAAGTCCTCTTCCATGCATAATATACACAAGGTCCCAGTGTATAACTGTATATAAAAAAAATATCGTTGCAAGGTGATCTCATATATCTAACCTTGTCTCAACGTTTTTCTGAAAATCTTTGTCATTTATAAGACAATTATTAATTAGATATAAGTTTAAAAGATGAGGTTACCAAATACCCCAATATACTTATATCTTTCCCAATACTACTTGAACTACCACCGTTCAAGTTATAACCAGTTTCAAAAGTTCATCACATAGATGAGACTACAAGACAAGATTTGAATAGATTCAATCTTTGAAATATTATTGAATGAAATAAAGTTACGAGATACTTTATTTAGTCCCGATATGTATATATCCACATATATATATCTCTTAAACATTTCCTGGAACCTCTGTTATGTAAAGTATGAACGGAGTTTGAAACATCCAATGAATTTTGGAAAGGAAAAGAATTTTGGCATAAACCAGATATCTTGCAGATCAGGCAAAGATACCAATAAGTAACCTTTTCTACTGTAGATGGATGAATTCCTCACCGGTCATCACCCTGGCCGCATTAGGACCTCGCACTAGACCGTTACCCAGCCCCTCACGCGTTGATGGACTGCCACCCAGCCACTTACACAATAATAGACCGTACCCCGGCCTGTCGCTTATGCCGACTCAATTAGATGGGCTTACTTCCCGAACATTGGGCAAGTAATCAATTCATTTACCAAAACTGCAACCTCGTTGCGAATATAAAATACACCACAGAGCCGGATTCCCCAGGTTTTGAGCGAGTATTTAAATCCCCTTAAAAAAGAAGATCTTAAATATAAAAATGAGTTTTGGGATCCGCTCTGACTTTAAAAATCATTTTGAAGACTCGAAAACACTTTAAAGAGTGTTTGGAGTAAAGCTAATTTAATGAAGTAAATCAGTCCCCAGAATATTTAGAAAATGATTGAATATTATTATTTAAATAATATTCCCATAAAGAATAATCTTTATAAAAATAATTGAAGTAGAAGTATTAAAACTTATACTTGAAACGAGTATTAAATAACCAAAGATATACTTATATGAAAGTATTATCTTTATTTGAATAATCAAAAATAAGTTTGATTATTAACACCTTATTCTTTAATAAAATAAAGAATATATTTCAGCAAATAATCGGAGTCATAGATCCTCAAATGAATATTCAAATAATATTCACTAATAATATAAAAGAGTCATAAGCCCTCGAATGAATATTCAAATAATATTCAGATAAATAAATAAAAGGAGTCATAAGCCCTCGAATGAATATTCAAATAATATTCAGATAAATAAATAAAAGGAGTCATAAGCCCTCGAATGAATATTCAAATAATATTCAGATAAATAAATAAAAGGAGTCATAAGTCCCCGAATGAATATTCAAAATAATATTCAATAATAAAATAAAGTTAAAGTTATCGAATAAACCTTATTCGATTAATAGTTTTAAAAACTATATCCATATATATATATATATATATAAATAAATATATATATATATATATAATATACTCGGGAACATCGACTCCCGGTTTAGAAATATGTTCACCTTTTATCCCCTATACTAAGGGTATACGCAACTACTTGCTTATTTCTAGCATAGGTATTATGCAACTATAAGCATTGAAATCAACAGATAGATAACCAGATTACGAAACAGACATGCATATATACCATATTAGCATGCTCCAATATATCGCAAAATTTGCTAATAACAATCATGCAATATCACAAGATAATGCATATACATATATTTACATCACAACAACAGTATAACGGGTAGAAAACTTGCCTGAGCGACTTGGGGTGATAAAAGGCTCGGGACGAGTCTGGTAACCTATAAACAACAAGTAAGTTGGAATTAAACCAAAATCACTTGCAAATCTATACTTTAACTAACTTAGACTCTAACGCTTGTTTTGCGCTCACTGATTTGCTTAAGTCACTCGGGTACCCGCGGCTCCACCATTTTTAATAATTTAACCTTTACGAGTTTTAAAGCGATTCCTTCGCGAGTGTCTTACCAACTTCCTAACACACTTACCATAAATGTTTCATACATTAATTAACCCTTTTTGGTCTTTAACCTATGTTTCAAAGTAAGGCGAGGGGAAAAGTTTCGTTCGCGAAACGCCGTTACTTGAAACGGTCGTTTCTCCTAAACCGTGCATCGGAATCGAACGAACTACATATCAAAACGAAGCTCGTAACATGAGCTATCTAAACATGGCAGTGTTCATAATCTAGCAGGGGGTTCTCGGGTCCTAATGCTATGCACAAAAACAGTCCAAAGAAAATCGGACGTTACGACGGCTATGTTTACGCGAT
The DNA here is from genome assembly GCF_009905375.1 of Apium graveolens. NCBI lineage: Eukaryota > Viridiplantae > Streptophyta > Magnoliopsida > Apiales > Apiaceae > Apium > Apium graveolens. The sequence continues at coordinate 266,857,789 of NC_133650.1, read as the reverse complement.
TTCCAATATTTTAAACCATTCAAACCCATTCCAAATCAACCTCAAATCCAACCTCAAATCCATCATACAACAAACATCCATCCTTATCACATCATAACAACCCCAACCAATTCAATTTAATCATTCATACTTATGCCTAAACTTAACTTTAATCATACTTAAGTTCTTTTAATCAAAACCACAACATTTACCATTCCATTTCGCTACCATTTCAAATCCCAAACTCTAATCACAACAACAAGCTACCATAGCACCCTACTAATCAAAATCATCTTATATTATATAGGAATCTAGGGTTTGGAGATGGTATACCTTCCTTGAAGTGGTGGGAGGAGCTAGGAAGCCTTAAGAAGCTTTGAGAAGTCTTAAGAATGCTTGGATCTTCAAGATAAACAAGAAAAACTTCAAGTTAAAAACTTGAAAACACTATTCATAGTCTTCTTCTTTGATTAAATGAAGAAGATTGAGAAGGAATTGATGGCTTAAACTCATGGTATAGCCCTAACTAAGCATGAAGATGATTAGGGAATTTACTCACCAATTTAGGAAGCTTGGATCTTGAATTTTTGAAAATTCTTGCCTAATGAATAGTAAAAAGCCGAGAGCTTCAAGAACAAGCCTTGGTTGCTTTTTGATTTTTGATGAAAATGATTTTACTTGGCTTGGTTGATTGGTTTTTGTGCTTTCTTTAGTCAATTACCTTCTTGCCCTTGAATTTGTGTGGTTCTCATTCAACCACACCTCCTTCCTTCCCATGTCATGCTTATGTCATCCTCATGATGTCATCCTCCCTTCCTTGTCCTCTTTCTATTGGTTGGATGACATCATTCCCACTAATCCCTTTGATTAACTTCCTAATCGTTTGCCTAATGACCGCTGATCTGTTATACGGTTCGCTTAACTTTCGTTTTCGTTTATCGTTTGAGGGATCATACCCGGGATCTTATTACTTAGGTTCCCTTAACCTTTCTCAATATATTATATTCCTTTTATGATCCTCTCCTATAATCCTTTAATTTAAATCCTTTTTATCCTGTTACCTTTTTCTCAAATCTTTCCGTATCTAGTGTATTTCCGGGAAAAATCAAAGTGTTCGGATTTGGATTCTGACGATCTTTACATACACTTATATCCCATATAAAGTACTAATAAAATCTCAGAATATCCATATCAGAACCCCTACATAGTGTGGCATGAAAAGTTTTCTCATTCAGCAAAAACACTATTCATAAGGGTTTCAAAATTTCTCAAAAATTGGGGTTATTACATATATAAACCAAGTAGCAGCTAGTAATTAGATATGAATTTTCCTTGAGCTGTTTAGAAATATCAAAAAGAGAAAATCATCTAGTTTGTACTAGGAAGCAGCTGTGATTTAATCACAGATTTTCTAAAATAACACATCTCTGGTGGAACAATAAATCCACCAGAAATGTTTTTTTTTAGTTCTTTGTGTTCATTACATTTGTGTTTGAATATATATCTGTCTGCATCAGCTTCAAGCAATTCACACACATTTGATCACTCAAACACTTAGCCTTAGAAACTGCTCAAAACTTGAAAAAGTTTTGAGATTTACATTCAACCCCCCTTCTGTAAATCTCATTGTTAGTCCACTGGGAATAACAATAAGAACTGTAGCACATTTCTGCAAACAACATGTATAAGTCAAGTAGATTGCTTAGGGATTTGTAAGTCATGTTGGCTACTAGATTGATATGCAGAATAGGTTGATTAATTGTAAATATGAAATGTCTTGCAATTCTGTATAAGTGAAATGGAGTCAAGTGACAAATAGACACCCGGCGAATAATCTACAAGACTCCCGATGGATGATCAACAAAGCTTCCCGATGGATGACAAACATAGACCCGACGGATGATCAAATTCAAATAGCCGTTGACAGTGACAACACAGTCACATGCGTCGGGTGTTTGCAAAAGGAATGTGGCACCCTTTTAAGCAGGAATTTGAGAACAAAGAAGCATTACCATTTCCATGTAATTGTGAAGATATTCAACGATGCTGGAATAGAGTAGTGAAGTAGCATGAAGTTAGACTATATATATTTTGTTATATTATCTTGTCTTATTATCATGTAAACTTGGTGATATATAAACCAAGTGTAGCAAGTAGAACATCTATAGAACTAAGCAGATACATTTTTCAGAGAAATATATCAAGCTATATCTTGTAAGCATTTCTCTGTAGCTTTAGTTGTTCAAACTTGTAACCAGTTGTGAGCAATTCAAGCTTCACAGGGTTCTCATTGGATATATATATATATATCTGGTGGATACTTTCAAATCCACCAGAAAGTTTTAAAAGCTTTTGTTTTTATTACTTAGTGTTTTTTATTTCAATCATCTTTTTATTTCGCACAACTTCTAATCAAACACTGTTATATTTATCAAGTTAGAACTGTTTTAAAATCTGAAAAAGTAGCCAGAATTACATTCAACCCCCCCTTCTGTAATTCTTGTTGTATTGTTAGGGATTAACAATAACTTATAAGGTATGATTTGCCAAACACATAATCAACTTATAAGTAACTAATACGTAAAATTATCCAAACACCTAAATGACTTATAAGTTACAAGTTTCATATCACTTATACGACGCTTTTCAAATTTAAGTTATAAGTTACATTTTTAAAGAAACCCCAAACGAGCCCTTACTAAGGACTTATTTTTTCTCAACTTATTTTGATTTTTCATTTTTTTATTAACTTTAACTTTAAAAAATATGTTTTAAAATGTTAATCTAATTTAAAATTCATGAATTAAGATAATTATATTTAAAAATTATTTATTTTAGTTCATTTAAGTAAAAAAAAAATCTGACTTATAAGTAAAATTATTCAAACACTTGTTAGTCATTTGTTCAATTTAAGTTATAAGTTATTTATTTGAAAATTTCTCAAACGGGCACTTAGTCTAAAGTCATAATCTTATAGTTAAATTTATAGAAGATTTATCGGTGCTACATATTCTCTATCTAATGATATTATCTTACTATATAATGTACTTGTACATAATGGACACAACAAAGTTAAAGATTCATTTTGACAAAAAAATTGAGAGCTCTTCCAATTTAAAGTATATCAGTGGAAACTGACAAAGTTAAAATTTGTAAGAATTTTGATGTTGATCACTTGAGTTATTTCGAGTTGCTAGATTTGATAAAAGATGATGCACAGAATCAAGAAAGAGATGATAAGTTTGAGATATCAATGAACATAAAATTGAAGATGTTTTTGAAGTTGAAGAATATGATGGTATAAATGTTTCTGTTAGCATATCAGATAATGAAAGTGGTGATGGGGTAAATAATGTGTCCGTTTGGGAAATCTTAAAATAAGTAACTTATGACTTAAAATGCATAAGTTACTTATAAGTGATAAGTAGATGAAAACTTATAAGTTATATAAGTGTTTGGATAGTTTATTTATAAGTCAAAATATTTTTTACTTAAATGAAATATAATAAATAATTTTTAAATACAATTATCTAAATTTGTGAATTTTAAATTCAAATAATATTTAAAAACATATATTTAAAACTAAAATTAATAAAAAAAATAAAAAATCAAAATAAGTTAGGAAAAAGTACGTCGTTACTAACATACAACTTATTAGCTTATAAGTTGTAAATCCAACTTATAAGTTGGGTCGACAAACACTCGTCGATAAGTACTTACGGGCTTATAAGCCAATAAGCTACTTATTTGGGTTACCCAAACAGGCCCAATGTCTGGAAAAGAAAATTAATATATCATGTTTGAGACCTTGATCAAAATGAAACATGTGAAATTGCTGCTAAATTATTAGAAATAAATGAGACTAATGCTGAAAGAGGAGAAAAAACTGAAAATAATTGTTAGGAATATGTGTATTAGGTTGATGATAAGTTAAACAAAACACTTAAGTAGAAATCTAGTGTTTGTAGCCTCAACGGATAAGACAATCTTGGCTATTCGTTGATGGAGTAGCTTTACTTAGAAATAAGTTTAGTATTGTAGCACATTTCAGTCTCTGCATTTAAGTTATAATTCTTAGAAGTTATGGGAAATTATAAGTCATGTTGACTACTAGTGGATATGCAAATAGGAGGGCTAATTGTAAATATTTCATGCCTTGTAATTTTGTATAAATGGAGTAGTATCAACTGATAGATTAAAGGCTTTCAACGGATGAGAAACAAAGCTTCAACGGATGTCTCTAAAGCTTCAACGGATAACATCCATCAACGGATGAGTGCATCAACGGATAAAGCTTCAACTGTTAAAGCGTCAACGGATGTCACTAAAGCATCAATAGATAAAGCCATCAACGGATGAAAGCTTCAATGGATGCTTAGTTCCATAGCAGTTGATAGTGACAATTCATAAGCTGATAGAGGTACATGGGTTGACAGAGACAATTGGAATTTGGTAGCCTCTTGGAGGAATCAAGAAAAAGCAGCATTTTCATTCTGGTGCAAACAAGGAAGTATTCAAAGATTCACAGATTATCTTAGATTGCATTGGATAGAGAAATGAAGAAGAAACATGTGAAGAACTATTTTATAATTATATTTTATCTTTGTCTTCACTTGTAAACTTGGTGATATATGAACCAAGTAGCAGCTAGTAATTAGATGTGAATTTTCCAGAGCTATTTAGAAAAACTTAGAGAGAAAATCATCTAGTTTGTACTAGGAAGCAGCTGTGATCAATTCTTTGTATCACAGATTTTCTGAAATACACATCTCTGGTGGAACAACAAATCCACCAGAAAAGTTTTTGAAGCCTTTGAGTTCTGTACATTTGTGTCTTGAATATACATTTGTCTGCACCTGCTCAAAGCAATTCACACACATCTGTTCATCATAACACTTTGCTTTATCAACTGCTCAAAACTTGAAATTTTGAGATTTACATTCAACCCCCCCTTCTGTAAATCTCATTGTTAGTTCCTTGGGAATAACAATTGGTATCAGAGCGAGCTCTTGACATACAAAGAGTTTAAAGATCTATTCTACTAACATCATGAGTAAGAAGGATATTGGAGTGAAGATTCCAATCCTGGAAAGAGGTAATTATCATCGCTGGAAAGTGAAGATGCATCTACATCTTCTCTCTCAAGATGAATGCTACATCAACTGCATTGAGAATGGTCCTCACATCCCTCACAAAGTGGCCACAGCTGCCACTGCCACAGTTGCTGTTGGACAGTCTATTCCCAAGCCAAAAGTAGAATGGACTGATGAAGATATTGAAGAGGTTCACAAGGACAAGAAGGCCGTGAACATTCTGTTTAATGGCCAAGACAAAGATATGTTTGATAATGTCATTTACAGCCAAACTGCTAAGGAAATTTGGGATACTGTGTAACTTATCTGTGAAGGTACTGAACAAGTTAGAGAAAATAAAATGCAGCTTCTCATTCAATAATATGAATATTTTCATTCCGAAGAAGGAGAATCATTGAATGATACCTTCAATAGATTTCAGAAACTGTTGAATGGATTGAAGCTGTATGGCAGAGTGTACCAAGTCAAGGATTCCAACCTAAAATTTCTGAGGTCTCTACCAAAGGAATGGAAGCCTATGACTGTTTCACTAAGGAATTCTCAAGATTATAAGGACTTCACACTTGAAAGATTATATGGAATTTTGAAGACCTATGAACTTGAGATGGAGCAAGATGAGCTGTTGGAGAAGGGAAAGAGAAAAGGTGGATCAGTTACACTTGTAGTTGAAAATGAGAGAATTGAAGCCAGGAATGAAGAAAAGACAATGCCAAGTCTCAAAACTGGCACAAGCAAATCAGAATCAAGCAAGGGAAAGGAGCAAGCTGCTGAGGTTGGAGACAATTCCAGTCAAGATGACTCTGATGATGTTGATGAACATCTGGCTTTTTTGTCCAGAAGGTTTGCAAAGATAAAATTCAATAAAAACATTAGAGCCACTAAGTCAAACAAGAACATGGTGGACAAATTTAAGTTCAAGTGTTATAACTGTGGCATAAATGGACACTTTGCTAGTGAGTGCAGAAAGCCAACTTCTGAAAAGAAGAAATTTGAGCAAGTGGATTACAAAAAGAAATATTTCGAATTGCTCAAACAAAAGGAAAGGGATTTTCTGACTCAGGAAAATGACTGGGCAGCTGATGGAGCCAATGAAGATGATGATATGGAATATGTCAACTTAGCCCTGATGGCTAATTCTGATGAAAATAAAACTAGTTCATCAAGCAACCAGGTAATTACTACTGACCTCTCTCAGCTTTCTAAAAATGAATGCAATGAAGCTATAAATGATATGTCCAATGAATTATATCATTTACGTGTTTCCCTTAAATCACTGGCTAAAGAGAACACAAGAATTAAAGAGAATAATTTATTTTTAAGTGATAGGAATGTTGTGTTAGAGGGTAAGGTAATTGAGCTTGAGAAGATTAAAATCAAATGCTTATCTGTTGAGAGTGAACTAGAAGAGTATTTTAAGAAAGTAGAAGTTCTTTCCAGACAACTAGAACGTGAGCAAGAGGTAATCAAGGCCTGGAAAACATCTAGGGATGTTAGTGCTCAAATTGTCAAGGTTCAAGGAATTGAATTACTCTGTGAGAATGCCTGAAAGAAAAACAAAAAGGAAATAGAGTTAATTGATGGGCTGTCAACGGATATGGAATCAACGGATGATGAAAGTCATCCGTTGAAGGAAGAAAATGAGCATCCGTTGAAGGCTCATCAATTGAAACAGGCAAATGATTCTAAAAGGAATAATTTGACAAATCTCAGTAAGAAGTTTGGTTCAACTTCCAAGAACTTTGTCAAAGAAGAAGCTAGCACATCCAAAGATGCCAGTAAGGTGAATATATGACACATGACTTTAGATCAGTTGAGAAATAGGCTTAAGTTGGTTGAGGATAAAAAAGAAACTAAAAGAAAATCTAATAGAAATGGGAAGGTAGGGATTAACAAACACAACAATTATACACCTGATAAGTATGCTCCTAGAAAAAGTTGTGTGCATTATAGTAGTGTTAATCATCTATCTGCTAACTGCAAATCTGTTAAGAATGCCCCCATACCTTTAACTCCTTTTATGCCTAACATGTCTATGTCACCACTACATGCTATGCCTGTTATGTCTCAACAGAATTCACATGCACATTTTGCAAACATGCCATATGATAATAATCCTTATTTTGCTGCATTTAGAATGCCTCAAATGCCATACAACATGCCTATGTGGAATAATATGTTTGCACAATCTATGCCTTATCAAATTCAATCAAATGTACTAAATGATTATGTGACTAACCCTACACTTCAACCAACTACATCTGAGATCAAGGTTGACTCAAAGTTACCTAAGTCAAAAGGTGCAGGAAGTGTGAAGTCTAGGAAAAAGACTAACAAGGCTGGACCCAAGGAAACTTGGGTACTAAAACCAACTTGATTTGATTTTGTTGTGTGCAGGGAAAAAGAAGGAATTTATGGTACTTGGACAGTGGTTGTTTAAGGCACATGACAGGAGATTTCACCCTGCTCACAGAGTTCAAGGAGAGAGCTGGCCCTAGCATAACCTTTGGAGATGACAGCAAAGGGTTCACTATGGGAAATGGCTTGATTTCAAAAGAAAATGTCATCATTGATGAAGTTGCATTAGTTGATGGTCTCAAACACAATCTATTGAGCATTAGTCAACTATGTGACAGAGGGAATACTGTTTCCTTCAATTCTGAAGCTTGTGTTGTCACCAGTAAAAAGGACAACAAAGTGGTTCTAACTGGAGTTAGAAAATGGAATGTGTACTTGGCTGACTTTAACTCTACAGATGCAGAATCAATTACTTATCTTTTCAGTAAAGCAAGTCAAGATGAAAGTTGGCTATGGCACAAGAAGCTGTCCCATTTGAATTTCAAAACAATGAATGATCTAGTCAAAAAGGACTTAGTTAGAGGAATGCCTCTAGTGGAATTCTCAAGGGATGGACTTTGTGATGCTTGTCAGAAAGGAAAGCAAAAGAGAGCATCATTCAGTAAGAAGCTTGAATCAGCAATTGATGAACCATTACAACTGCTACACATGGATCTTTTTGGATCAGTCAATGTATTGTCAATTTCAAGGAAAAGATATTGCCTAGTGATTGTAGATTATTTCTCAAAGTTTTCATGGACCTAATTTCTTGGATCAAATGATGAAGCTAGTGAAATCATTATCAATCATATCAAGCAAGTCAACAACCATCCAGATTTCAAAGTAAGGAATATCAGGAGTGACAATGGAACTGAGTTCAGGAATTAAACCATGAGGCTGTTCTGTAAAGAAAATGGGACATTCATGAGTTCTCAGCTCCAAGGACTCCACAACAGAATGGTGTGGTGGAAAGGAAGAACAGATCATTAATTGAAGCTGCAAGAACAATGCTTGAAGAGTCAAAACTCCCAACATATTTTTGGGCTGAGGCTGTTAACTGTGCATGTTACACTCAGAATATTTCTCTAATCAATCAGGCAAAAGGCATGACTCCCTATCAATTGTTCAAGAGAAGAAAACCAACCTTAAACTTCCTTCATGTCTTTGGTTGCAAATGATACATTCTAAGGAACCAACTTGATCACAAAGGAAAGTTTGATGCAAAGGCTGATGAAGGGATCTTTGTTGGTTATTCTGCTGGAAAATCATATAGGGTCTACAATCTAAGAACCAACATTGTTATGGAATCTGTGCATGTTGTGTTTGATGATAAAAAGATTGATGGACTAACAGATGAGGGACATCATGAATGACTCAAATTTGACAATATTGAGATATATTGTGATGATAGTGAAGATGAGAATGATGGAGAAGACACTTCAAAAAGGATTCAAAATCTGCCTTTGGATAATGCACAAAATGTTGCATCAGTTGAAAGTCATAATTCAGCATCCGTTGACAGAAGTAATGCAACATCCGTTGAAAGACAAAGTGCATCATCCGTTGAAGTACATAATGGAGCATCCGTTGATCATAGTTCATCAACGGATAATCAATTTATATCATTAATTGATAGAACTCCCAGTTCCTTACAAAGAACCAATAACTCAGGGGGAGTTTCAACCAATCAACACTCTATCTCACATCATGACAATACTGAGGCAACCTCATCTAGAGCTAATCTACCACCTCAAAGGATATGGACCCAGAATCATCCGTTTGAACTAATAATTGGTGATGCAACATCTAAGGTGCAAACTAGAAGGGCTACTCAAGATGAATGTCTATACAGTAGTTTTCTATCACAGGAGGAACCTAAGAGAGTGGAAGAAGCTCTATTGGATCCTGATTGGATATTAGCAATGCAAGAGGAGCTAAACCAATTTGAGAGGAACAAAGTATGGAAGCTGGTACCCAAGCCAAAGAACAAAAGTTCTATTGACACAAAATGGGTATTTAGAAACAAGATGGATGAACATGGCATTGTCATAAGGAATAAAGCTAGATTGGTTGCCAAGGGCTACTCTCAACAAGAGGGAATAGATTTTGATGAGACATTTGCTCCTGTTGCAAGACTTGAAGCCATCAAAAATTTTCTACCCTATGCAGCCCATGCCAATTTTAAAGTCTATCAAATGGATGTCAAGAGTGCATTTCTGAATGGAGAATTGGAGGAAGAAGTTTATGTGAGTCAACCTCCAGGGTTTGAAGATCCAAATTTTCCAGACCATGTGTACTATCTGTTGAAAGCACTCTATGGACTAAAGCAAGCACCTAGAGCCTGATTATGCAGGTTGCAAAATAGACAGGAAAAGTACAACTAGCACCTGTCAATTTCTAGGGAATAAGCTTGTGTCATGGTTCAGTAAGAAGCAAAATTATGTTTCTACATCAACAGCTGAGGCTGAGTACATTGCTGCTGGTAGTTGCTGTGCACAGATATTATGGATGAGGAATCAACTATTTAACTATGGGCTAAATGTTGACAAAATACCAATATTCTGTGACAACACAAGTGACATTGCCATTACTGAAAATCCAGTGCAGCATTCAAGAACCAAGCACATTGACATCAAGTACCACTTCATAAGGGAACATGTCATGAATGGTACAGTGGAACTTCATTTTGTTCCGAGTGAAAAACAAATTGCAGACATATTCACCAAGCCACTTGATGAATCAACATTCACAAGATTAGTAAGTGAGCTAGGTATGCTTAATTATTCCTAAATTCATGTTCTAATTGTAATTTATTTTGTAGCCTGAAATGAATTTGTTGCAAGAAAAAGTTGGCTTTTAGTAAAGTTTATTCTATAGAATATCCATTGAAAGCCAAAATTGTTCTATCAATGGATGTCCATTATCCGTTGAGAGACAAATACATTTCTGGTAATTTTATCCTTCAACGGATAAAATTGTGCTAATCTTCAACGGATAACTGTTTATCTCATCCGTTGAAGTGTCACATCAGTCGTTTTGAGTGAGTCATAGCCGTTGATTCTATTTACTTAACCGTTGATACATACATATATACACAGTTGTATGTATTTGTATTAAAGACAGTTTTAGAATACTTACAGTTTTTTTATTATTCTCAAACGGCTGTAATTTACTTAAAAATATTGTTTAATCATTCTCTTTATGTTTTAATTTGAGAAAGTATAAAAGCCCCTTTGAATTCTTAATTTCACTTTACGCTTTCTTGCAATTTTCAAAAGCTTTTACTCTTTTTCTCTCCCAAAACTCTCAACCTTTCTCTGCAACTTCTACTCACAACAATGGCACTAGTAGTAAAGATTATGTCCCAATCTGGGTTTGTCTATGAGAAAAACAATTTCGTAGCTTTGGTGGAAAAGAATGAAGCCCACTCAGATTATCACAAGATGATGGACTTCATCAAAAACTGCAAACTAAGCTATGCAATGCTGGAAGCCCCAGTGATTTACTGTGAGGTAGTTGAGGAAATGTGGACAACTGCAGAGTTCAACCCCACTGATATGACCATCATTTTCTCTCTCAAAGGTAAGAATTACTGTATTAACTGTGATGATATACAACCCTGTTTTAAATTACCTGAAATTAATGCCATGACACCACACACTGATAATGATGTATCTAGCATGTTAGATTCCATAGGCTATTCCTTTGATTCTGCTAGTTTAAGCAGTATTAGGAGAAAAGGCCTTAGGAAAGAATGGAGTTTTCTTGGTGATGCCTTTATCAAGGTTTTCTCTGGGAAAATTAGTAATTTTGATGCAATAACTTCATCCCTTGTTAATATGCTCTATATGCTGGTTTATGATAGGTATTTTAATTTTAGCAATTATGTTATGCTAGAATTGGGTACTAGGTTAGGTAACAAGGCTAATAGACCTCATAACATCTACTATGCTAGATTCTTTATGTTATTGGCTAAACATGTTGCTGAAGGTTTGGTCATAACTAATGAGAGTAATAAACTCAAATGTTGGGCACAAGAGAAGAGGGTCTTTGCAGACCTTTTGAGAATTACCCTCAACTGTCAAGTGTCATTGGTATACTTACCAATCATGAATGCACCTCAGGTAAGTGAGGTAAATACTTCTTCAACGCTTACTTCTTTCAACTCCTTCACTTTTTTGCCTTCAAGTGTGGCCATGGAATCTGTGTCAATACCCCAACAGATTCCTACCAAGGCCACCAAACCTAAAGCTTCAAAAACTAAGTCAAAGAAAGCCACCTCTGTTGTCTCTCAAAAGACAACAGTTGTAACACCTACCATGAACCTTGAGGGGAGTGTACAGGGTGTTAGTGGTGAGGGGAGGGGTGAACATCAAGAAAACCCCCAGAATAAGGTAGGAGAGGTGAGTGGTACCCAAGCTAGCCAAGCCACAGTTTCTCAAAAGACTGTGGTGGTTGAAAAGGATTCAAACTCATCACTAGTTGCATCCTCCCAAAAGGGTGCAGCTATTGAAAATAGTCCCCAACCAGGGACACAGAACAAAAAAGGGAGGGACACTGAAGCCACACACTCACCTGTAAAAGCCTTCACAAGAAGAAAGAGGGTCAAAACCCTAGTTTCCACACAGGGTGCACATACTGCACATATACAATCACCTCTATCTATGCCTTCTCAAATTCAGCTTGATGTGACTCCAACAAATATGGAGTCACAGCTCCATTCTCTCAAAATTGACACACATCAATCACCAAATTCTCCATCACCATCTCTGGATGTGGACATGATATTCACATCAATTCCTGATTCTCCCTCTTTACAACTCAGGGAGGAGCCCCACTCAAATACTGATGATCATCATCTTTTAGATGATTTGTTGGATCATCAGCCAATTCTTTCAGACTTAGCTGAAGAATCTGTGTCACCTAAATTAAAATTAATCCACACAGATTCAACAATTATGTCAATTTCAATTTCTACTTCTTTTCCTTCTTCAACGGATATTCCTCATCCGTTGACAAGTGGTTATTCTTCAATGGATAAGCTTCACAACAATTATTCGTTGATACCATCAGTTTCAACTTCAACGGATACTCCTTATCCGTTGATGGTCTCTACACAAACAACTGAATTAATTCCAAGTGTAGAAGACATGGTTACTGTACAATCACTTCTAGGATTGAGGGAAGGGAGTGAAAACTTGAGTGAGAGGCTGGGTTGCTCCCAGGCATAAGGAGAGCTTGAGAGTCTAAATATGCATGCTATTTCTTCCAGCATGGCAAAAGAAAGTGAGAGGAGTACCACCTTAGTAGGTGAAGGTGAGGGTGTGAGGAGTGTAAGCCAGGGGGAGCCCCTGATGCAAGAAAATAGAGAAATTGAGAGAAAAGCAGGTACAAGAGGTATAAGGGTGGATCCAGCCATTGCTAGTGAGTCAATGATTGTGGATGATGCTGAAAAGGAAAGACAATTTCAGCAACATTACAAAGCTGTAATTGATAACATTTCCTTGGATGCTGACACTTTTACTCATCCTGTGTCAGCCTATCAACTGTTGGCTATTAAGGGCAATGAGGAGGCAGAAAAGACTTGAAATCTAGTACATACTTCAGAATCCCTACAAAGGGATAAAGCTGCTGTCAATAGGATGTCTTCTACAACTGGTGAGCCATATGAAGAATTTGGGGTAAATTCTAATGATGATGACTCTGACTCTTTTGATGGAAGCATGAACATAGGGGGAGCTGAAGGCCCAAGTTCTATTCCAGAATTACTTGAATGGGCATTGACAAAAGAGTCTACACCGGGGCATTTCAATGTATCTTTAGTCAAACAAGTCATGTATATCCAAAAGGCCATTCAGGAAACTTCAAATGCTGGTACCAAGGCTATTCTTCAAGCCCACCTAGATTCTCTACATCTCATGAAGCTACAACAAGTAAGACAGAATCTAAGTGTGGATGAACTCAAGAAGGATATAGCTGACTTGAAGTCCTACAATTCTGAGAAGCTGGATTCAATCATGCCCTTTGGTACCATGCAGGAACTATTACTGAGACTGAGAAGAGAATTAGATGCTGAAAAGAAGATGGCCAAATTGGAGGAAAGAGTTCAAGCCATTGAAAACTCCGTGGTCACCATTCTTCAAAATCAACAGTCTCAGACTAGTCTTCTAATGCAACTGGCTAAAGCACAGGGCTTGACCCCTCTCCTTGATGATAACAAAAAGGGGGAGAATAAAGGGGAAGGGGAAGGGGAGCCATCTACACATATACAAATATCAAAAGTGCTAGTTCCAGCCATCACTACTTCTCCAACACTTCAAATCAAAGCAACGCTTGATGGAATTGATCTAATCCAGCTAGCAGCAGCTGAGATGAAGGTGAAAGAGCAAAGGAGAAAAATTGATGAAAGGATGCAACAAGTGTTTGGCTCTTCAACTACAAAATCCTTATCTGTGAAACATAGCACAAAAGTTGAGCCAATCACAATGGAGCACAAGCCAGTAAGGAGGAATAAGGTTGGAGAAACTTCTTTCAGGAACCTGAAGTCTATGGTACTCAAGCCAACCACTAGATTCAACAAGGACTCTATAAAGAACCCTCTAAGCTTTGCTCAACTAAAAGAGGTGGATTTTCCTCTTCCAAAGCCTGATGAAGACAAAGTTTTGGGTAGTAACATCATAAAGCACAAAAAGACCAAGGATGTAGTGGAAAGAATAAATATGGCTATCATCTATAGAGAGGGAAAGAGCATCTGTGTGATGCAAGGACATCCCAAATTCTCAATATCCAAGAGGGAAGAGACCAAGATGCTAAATGAAGAAGCTAAAAAGCTAAAGGCTGACAAAAGAGCACAAACAAAGCTTGAAAAACAGCTAAAGTCAAGTTAAATTGAAGAAACGAAGAAAATTGAAGACAAGAGTGAGGGAGACAAGACTGAAAGCATAAATGTGGATATGGGGAATATGGTTGGTGAGAGTGAGGAAAGAAAGGAATGACAAAAAGGGAACAGAAAGAAGGTCAAGGCAAAAAGGAAGAGTGAAGATGACACTGAGGAAATCCAATCAAAATCTAAACCACTACCTTCTATTCCTTAACCTGTTGTGGATGATCCCAGTATAAACATTCAAGGTGAAACAATCATTCTTAAAAAGGAACCTATTGATTGGGACACCATCAAATTGCCTACCTTCCTAACTACCTCTCCACCACCAAAGAAACTGAAAAGAAAATCCAAATCAACACCTCCCCTAACCTCAAGTAAATTCACTCAAAAACATAAACCTAAGCCTAAGCCACAAGCCTCAAAGGATGATTATGTTCACATTTGTGACATAAAAGAACATACAGATATTGAACTCTTCCTGGATGAGCTGGAGGAAGTAAGGGGAATAAGTGCCTACAAACAGCTACCAGAAAGGCTAGTGTTCAAATATAAAGGAAATGTGGAAAGGACTTGGCCTCTACAAAGAATTCTAAATAAGGGCTACTCTACCTTGGTTAGAGTCTACTCAGCTATCAAAAGGGATACTGGCTTTACCAGGACTGCCAAAACTGAGATTCTCAACAAGATTGCCAGCATAAGGAAGAATTGGTGGGAGTCAAATTCCTTGCCTAGAACATTACTCATCCCTGAGCATGAAACCACAATTCATAAATCACCTCATTGGTTGATGGAGTTCAGAGACAACAAAGGAGTCAGAAGATTTTTCAGACTTGAAGACCAGCTTAAAATTGCCAGTAATGAAACTCTCAAGGACATGCAATCTAAGTTGGACATCAGTGGAGAAGATGAAGCTGAATTCTACAGACAACTCCAACTCCAAGTAGAGGAAAATGACAGGAGGCTAGGGAAGAAAACAAGGGAACAAAGGAAAAGAAAATGACTTGCTCAGACTAAAGGAGCACCCCTGGAAACACTGTAAATCTTCAATTCTATCTCAGTACATACACTTTTGCAGTACTTTTGAATTTCTACTTAATTTCAACTCATATATCTGTTAAGTGTTTTGTTATCATCAAGTTAACCCTGAATTTATGCCTAAAATTCTAGTAGACATAAATAGGGAGAGATTGTTAGGAATATGTGTATTAGGTTGATGATAAGTTAAACAAAATACTTAAGTAGAAATCTAGTGTTTGTAGCCTCAACGGATAAGACCATCTTGGCTATCCGTTGATGGAGTAGCTTTACTTAGAAATAAGTTTAGTATTGTAGCACATTTCAGTCTCTACATTTAAGTTATAATTCTTAGAAGTTATTGGAAATTATAAGTCATGTTGACTACTAGTGGATATGCAAATAGGAGGGCTAATTGTAAATATTTCATGCCTTGTAATTTTGTATAAATAAAGTAGTATCAACTGATAGATTAAAGGCCTTCAACGGATGAGAAACAAAGCTTCAACGGATGTCTCTAAAGCTTCAACGGATAACATCCATCAACGGATGAGTGCATCAACGGATAAAGCTTCAACTGTTAAAGCATCAACGGATGTCACTAAAACATCAACGAATAAAGCCATCAACGGATGAAAGCTTCAACGGATGCTTAGTTCCATAGCAGTTGATAGTGACAATTCATAAGCTGACAGAGGCACATGGGTTGACAGAGACAATTACAATGTGGTAGCCTCTTGGAGGAATCAAGAAAAAGCAGCATTTCCATTCTGGTGCAAACAATGAAGTATTCAAAGATTCACAGATTATCTTAGATTGCATTGGATAGAGAAATGAAGAAGAAACATGTGAAGAACTATTTTATAATTGTATTTTATCTTTGTTTTCACTTGTAAACTTGGTGATATATAAACCAAGTAGCATCTAGTAATTAGATGTGAATTTTCCAGAGCTGTTTAGAAAAACTTAGAGAGAAAATCATCTAATTTGTACTAGGAAGCAGCTGTGATCAATTCTTTGTATCACAGATTTTCTGAAATACACATCTCTGGTGGAACAACAAATCCACCAGAAAAGTTTTTGAAGCCTTTGTGTTCTTTACATTTGTGTCTTGAATATACATCTGTCTGCACCTGCTCAAAGTAATTCACACACATCTGTTCATCATAACACTTTTGTTTATAAACTGCTCAAAACTTGAAAAAGTTTTGAGATTTACATTCAACCCCCCATTCTGTAAATCTCATTGTTAGTTCTTTGGGAATAACACTAATTTAGAAAATGAAAATGACATTGAAATTGATGATGATGGTGAAAAAGAAAATAAAAATTATTTTTGATGAAGACAAGTATAAATGTGATGACATGGACATATTTAAATGTAAGTTATTTTTAATTTTATTTATTGTCATTTATAAGAGTTACATATACTAATTTAAAATTTGATTAGGGTTATTTACTACTAACTCGTGTTGAAGTTGATTCAAGTGCAAAAGGTAGTTCAACCCAACCAACCCAGATAACCAAGTCTACACAACCTGCTCAAGTCTTACATGATACATCCTTAACGTCCCGGATAACTCATTTTATAAAATATATTTGGTGTGGTTTATGGACATCACGATAACTGTTTATGACATACTATGTCAGTGGACTTGTACAAGACATTTGATATCTGAAGATAAGTTTAAATATTGTTACCAATGACCAATAAAACAAAAAAAAAGCAATTATAATCAATATGGTGTAAATTAACATTTTTACGTGACATTTAAACATTTGATATAATTTCATTTAATTTAATCTTTTATATCTAAAGCGCATAATCAACATAAATCAACGAGCTATTGGCTGAATAAACCAGTAAACTTACAATTTTTTTAACAATTTAAGCAATTAACTTTTATTTCCCTAATTAACCCAACTCATTTTACTAAATTGTGAAAAATTATAAATTATATTTAGAAAATAGCTAACCTGGTTAATAATTGTTGTTGTGGCTTATTATGGCCAACTCATATCCAATATTTGAACTAACATAAAGAATATTAATTAGTTTGTGAAAAAAACACCATTTTAATTGTTTAATATTGGTATATATTTGCTCTTACTTATATTCCTATGTTCTTTTACATCATGCAATAATTTAAGTATTGCAAGTTATTTGTTACAAATTCAAAACAATCATTATAATGGTAAATACAGAAATATGAATGAGAAAAATCTAAAAACTCAAAGTTAATATATTCATGAGATGTTGGATGTTTTGGAAGAGCAGAAATAAACTTATATGGAATTAGAACAATTTAATTAATTGCTTTAAAATGGTGGATTCAACGTTTTCAGTATTTAACCAATGGTGTAGTGTTCAAGATCGAATATTTGATACATTTATGGGATACGTGTCCCATGAAGATGGTAATGAACACCAGAACTTACTTCAGATTAACATCATTAAGGTAAATATTGATGCATCCATTTTTGAGAAATCACGTTATTTTAGTTACGCATTTGCTGTCCGAGATTACGAGGGAATGTTGATGGAGGCTAGATCAAATGCTTACGGGACCAACCTAATCCAGACATGGCTGATATTTCAGGGATCCGTGAGGCTTTAAGCTATATAAAGAGTAACAATCATAACAACATTGTGGTCGAGTCTGATTGCCTGCAAATTGTACAAGTTATTCGTAACTCTTTCATGTACTTCTCATATTTTGAAAGTGTGATAAAGAAGTGTCGAGTTTTTCTAGCAAGTTTGAGTTTCAAAAATATTAAATTTAGGTTTGTGAAACGGTTCACGAAAAAGGTCGCACATTCCGTGACACGATAAAATTATTATATAACTGATCGTGTAGTGTCCACCCCAATTTTCATTATATTTTGTTGAACGATTTAAGTGTTCAATAAAATTTAAGGCTTTTATGGCAAAAAAGCTAATTAATATCTAACTAATTTTTCAAAATATTTTTACTAATTTTACTAAAAAATTAAAAATAAAAAGTCAATATAGAAACTTTGTTGTAAATGCCTAATTTTCCAAAAGGGAAGACTAAGCAATCAACTCAGCACACCAACAAGACCCAAAGCTCTCAAACACACGGGGATTCTGGTCGGACACACAACGGGTATATATATATATTCATTTCTATCTATATTTCCTCCTTACAGATTCACTTTAATTCATCACTTTCCTTTTATTTTCACTCCTTTTCATCAATTTTCCAGTAATTATTTCTTAATTTTCTTTTCTAGGGTTTTTTTCTGACTTGAACACAATTTTGATTGCTTTAATTCGTCGTATACAAATTCGCCAGTTGTGTATACCGAGTCAACTCGGTCGAGTTTGAAGTGATTTGCGGAAAAATTATGTGTAGAAATTAGTGAGAAATGAAGAATGGAGGAAGTGATTTGGCTCATCAGTTTGCGGGATTGGGGATTAATGGCGTAAACAACAACGATAGTAGTGATGCATTGTTTCAGGTTATGAAAGCAGTTGAAGCTGCTGAGGCTACTATTAAACAACAGGTACTAGCTGCCCTTTTTATGTTTTCGAGGATCGTGTTATTTTTGTTTTCTGAATTTGGTTTGTAGTTGTTAAAATTTGGAAATTAGTAGAATTTGTGTGTATTGGTACTTTGCGGAATGCTAGCTGAGTAAGAATCATGTGTACTATTGAATATGATTGAAATTAATTTGGAATTTTAATTATACAATAGGCATGAATCTATATATTGATCGAATATATATTTTATCGGGATCAGATAATTGAAGAGACATATAGTGTTTATTTGAGCTTTACTTATGGAAAAAGGAAATAAATAATTTCGCGGTGTTTAGCCTAGCGGATACCCCTCTTGTACTCTCATCTTGGTAATAAGAGCAGGTGATAGTCGAAAGCTCAAGTTTTGGGGCAGGCATTGGTATAAGTTTTAAACCATCTGGTTGACCATATTAAAAAGATAAAAAAAAAGGTTTTTTTTGCTTTAATATGCGGATCACAAGAATTTAGGAGGTTATAAAATTAAAAAATTAAAGATGATTTTGAGGAGATTGTTCAAGTAAAGTCCACAACACCTAGGATTTATAAGTGCATGCAAGAGATTTCTATGGATTGCACTCAATTGAAAAGATGAAAATAGTCAATAAGTTGTACCAACTTTGTTCAGTATGTGAGGTGTACAATACATATGTAAGACTCGCAGCCCATTACTACCATTACACAATACGTTTATATTCTTTTAATTAAAAATTATAGAACATGAGAACCATGTAAGAACAAAATCGAGTTAACTTGCACACTGTTTATTAATTTTCTTTGCACCTATTTGAAAGTATTAATTTAGGACTCGATATATTATCAACAAAAACCATTCCTTTCTATTGAAAGTTTTATAACATACTTGACTTACATACGAGTTCCCAAAATATGATAGAAACGTTTAACATATCGTGATGTGATTGTGTACAACTTATAGTATTTTTAAATAATAAAACAAAATTATTAATATGTAACCATTTAATCCTTGCTCTGCAGCCCATTGAAACATGCGTTGCAAGTTTGAGTATTGGTTAGAATTCAGTCAAGCTTGTAGTTGGCGTTGATAGTTATGTACTTATGTTTAGTAGATATATTTTAGCATGCGCATGTGTTGTGGAATGTGGAAGAGTGCATGACGAGTTTACAAAAGGGTCAAGCAATGGATCAGACAAATAAATTTTTACATTTGTCAATGTTTGTTGTTTTATATATTGAATTCTAATTAAGGTATGATCAGTGCATGTCCATGTGAAAAGGCGAAACCCCGTCAATAATTTTGTAGATTTCTTATAAGTAACCACCATGTATCTAATATGAAACCCAATTCATAATTTTGTAGATTCCTAATAAATACCTATCATATATTTAATTTATTAAAAAACTATTATTATTATAATATATCTAAGTTCTACAATGTTTTTATTAGATTATAGAAATTCTCAAGCAGAAATACTCTTATACATAGATAGTATTAAATACCTAACTAACGTATCTATTTACATCACCACGTCAAATTTGTAGACGAGTTAAGAACATTAACAACAAATATTCAAAAAACTTGATATTCGATAATAGAGTTGTCAAAAATAAGAATATAGGTTACCTTATATTAGGAAACAAAGATATCCACTATTTTTTTCCTTTTTTACACTGTGAACAAAATTAACCGCGATGAACAGAAATCGCGAAGAACGCGATCTAGATAAACACTGATGTTTTATATTACCCGAAGAGTTAATTTTTTAACAGAACTTCCAACAAATTATAAGACTGATAGCAGAAACCTGATTCGTGACACCAATTTTATGCAAGAATAAAATACTAACAGATGAGAAGAATGGTATATTAAAACTATAAACAAATAGGCTTGGGTGGATTAACTACAATAAATCTTCTATCCAAGGATTTCGAACTACAAAAGAGATCCATGAATTATAATTAAATTAAATAGTTAATGGTCGATTTTATTAGTCTTCTTCAGTGTGGGGATTACAGTACTTGAATAAATCTCATAATTCTTAATAAATTTGTGCAGAGAACTAAGGCCCAAATACTTTTGAGTTTATTTCAAGAACTTAATTTAATTATAATCTCCTAACTTAATTTATATGTATGAGATTGGGACAAACAATTGATGACATAAATTCACGAAAGGCAATGGTAGATGTTGTTCGTAAACTTGTGTTAGGAAGTCCGTTTAACATCTACTAAGCAAAGGCTTATTAGAATTATCAAGTCAAACCCTTCAGCTTCTCACGTAGTGGAAGAGCTATAATATTAATTTGAGAAGAAACAAGTTCTTCATCGTTTAAGTTTGATCGATAAATCCACGTTGGGGATACCAAAATTCTAAGCATGTGTGTAAGTATTCTTAGTTTATTTATCTTTCACAATATGCGGCTTCACAGGTTTTCTCATCTCGATGTGCTATGGTCTTCTTCTGTTCGTCATATAATCGTTCATGTTCCTTCTTTAAATCGTCATTCTATTAGTTGCAGCTCAATAATGAGATTACTATCCATGAAGTTAGCAAGATTTTACCTCAGTTTCTAAGTGAGAAGACACTATGTGAGCTTTAATTTGCCAATGACCAAGGGCTTGATCAGCATTAAAAAAAAATTGTTGACTAAAGGCTTCATGTTGGGGTGGGAGAGTGGTTGGATTTTGTGGTTCCGATACAAATTGGATGCATGACGAGCATGAAATATGTTAGAAACAAGAATAAGGCCTATTTTCTATAAAGAATACTTAAAAGCGTAACTATCACGGTCATAGTTACTAGATGCGCAACGCACATCGAAGCGCAAACATATGCAGAATACTTAAAATCTCTCTCTCTCTCTCTCTATATATATATATATAATTATATATATATATATATATTTTTATAGGATTCTAAAATATAGTAACAATTAAATCATAAAACGTAGATGCTAAAACATGATAAGATTGACAAACAGTTAAAATGTATGCATACTATGTAGATGCTAAAACATGATAAGATTGACAAACATAGTAACAATTATATTATAAAACGAGTCACATTAAAGTTTAGTAACTATAAAGAGTTGTAAGGAATAAGGAGATAAACTAGCGACATAAGTGATTTATTTGTAAGATAATAAATCATCTTCTTATTACGGGTTCTCAAAATATTTATCAAGATTATTGTAATGATCCTCCAAACCCTCAATGTCTTCGTTGGGTTTCTCCACATATAGTAAGCGCCTTTTAGGGTATGACTAATCCAAAGACACAACTCCTTTATTGCTGACATTTGATGATCCATGTGATTGTGACATTTGAGGATCCTTGGACACTTATTCTATTCTAATCTTTTGTGTTTTTATCGTACTCCATCTCATACTTCTTGTAACAAATACCTATTAGCCTATTATAAGAAGTATAGAAAAGATAGTTCTGCATAAGATTTTCGAATTCTGGAATGAAAGTATTTTTAACTCTAGTGCTGAATAAGAAAATTTCGATAAGATGATGCACAACTATCTTTTTTATACGTCTTTAAATGTGTGCAAAACTCAAGGTAACAATGTATGAAATGGATGCCTTTGGAGTTTATTTTGGAAAGTCTAGATATATTCTGGGTCTTAAAACTGCTAAATCTGATTTTGATGACCATTCCTATTATACTCTTCAGGTTTTTTTATTTTTAAAAAATGCCAGTTTTCAATTTAGTGCTTCGTTTATTTTAGTGAGCTTTCGGATTGCACCTCACCTCACACTTAAGTGCTTGATGCGCTCACTTAAGCTTAGTCGCATTGTTTCACCTACATGATGCGAAGAAGCCTCGGTTTGCTTCTCGCATATGTTTACAGTGCGCTTTTAAATACTATGCCAATGCACATTTTCATAGACATTTTCCTAAACGCTATGAAAATTTGAGATCTACTTTATCATTTACTGCTACGCATCAAGAGAGTATATTCTATCTTGCTCGTTATTCACTATAACCACTGAACTTTCTTCTACATAGTTGATTAATTGACAACCATAAAAAAAATCATACTGTCAAAGTATAGTAGGCACCCCATTATCTCAGGATGTCTTGTGTTGGCACCTCACAGTTAAAGTAGACCAATGCAAACAAACCCATGAACTTTGGGGTCAACAGTTTCTTAGGCTGTGGAAGCCCAGTAGTTAGTAGCCATGCCAATATTTTGAAATAATTAATATTTCTGAAATATCATTGCTATCTTATATGATTCTTGTTGTAAGTTTATCATCATCTTACAGGATAAGATTAGGTCATACTTATCACTAACATTTCTTGTTGTTAATAAATCATCATGTTACCTGACAAGTTCAGGTCATACTTACCATTAAGATTTTGGTTCAAGTTGTATTTATGGCTAATAAACACACATTTTATCTTGTTATGGAGATCATTCAGAGTTACAATTAGATTGAATTTATCTGCAGTTGTGAGGAGAGAATTTTAACGACAATATCCGGTAGTCTCACCATCACCCAAACTATTGGATAAGGAGAGAAAATGGCGTTTATAGACCAATGCGCTCTTGTTTTAATAATCTACTGCTTTAGTTTGCTTATGCTATATTTTATGTCTTTTAACAGGTGGAAGAGAACAATCGCTTGAAGTCTGAACTTCTGAGAAAGCATCATGAAATTGAAAAATATGTATGTGAGATGATATACTGGTATTTCTTAGGAGACTACTATTTTTACTCACTCTGGTTCCCTTCCGTTTTCTTTTTGTATTATTTGCATTTTCTTTTCTATTCATTAGATGTAGTGGAAATAAATGTTTTTACATGTAAAATGCCATATGAAATAATCGTTTGTCAAAAGATTTGTTGTGCTTAACTTGGTTCAAAAATTCTTTTTTATACGCAAGGTTGTATAGTAAGTCAGTAGTCTAGTTTCTTTGGCCGTAAAATGAAGGCGAATAAAGGGATATAGAAAATAATGATGGCTGATTTTGGTCTTTGACATAGACAAAGGTCTTGTGGATACTGACAGGAGATTTGTGCTTAAAATCAGGTCAAAGCTACTATCGAAACAAATTAAATTTTTAAAAAAATAAAGTCAACGAGGTTATATATCTAATATTTTTATGTTAGTCTCTGTTATTATTTACCCTGGCTCTTTAATTTGACTTGAGTATGTGTCGGACACTTGATACTCAAAAATAGGCGTTGCATGGTTTTAAGTATCGGCATCATGATCGACATTATTTCATTTGTCATAGCGCAGGAAGATGGGTGATAGTCATAAGATGTATACAGTGGAGATGATGGAGGTTGCACTCTATCTGTGTTTCTGTTCAAGAAGCTCCCTGATAAAGCTAATGTTTAATATAATTCTTTTGCTCAGCTTGCTCTGCCAGTTCATTCTCTGCCACTTGAATTTAAACCACATATGCATAGTGTAAGCTTTTGATGTATAAGAGTTGAGAGCATTTATAAGGGTTCTGAATAACCTTATATAGAATCCAGTGTTAAACTGCTGCAACTAGTTGTAGTCGGTCGCTAAAATATTTAGTGATATTAGGGATCAGCAGTGTATGTAGCTTCAGCTTTAATCCATGTTTGCAAGTTGAAAATAGTCACTAGTCTTCTATTTATATTTATGAGAATTACAGTCGGATTCTGTATTTTTTATTATTCTCCTTGTGCTTGTGCATCTCTTTGCTGTAGTATCCTCCTTTTAATTTGTACTATTTATATGCTTTAATAAATAACCTTCATTTTAGATATTTTTCTTTAATATGGTGCAGAAAATGGATGGTTGGACATCTCAAAACCCTCATTTAGTTGATAACTGGGATGGCCGTGCCCATGGATCTCCAGGAATTGACCGATCAAATTATCATTCGGCAAATTCACCAGGTGGAGACAGTAGCCTGAATAACTCTTCTGCACATGGTCCATCCGGTACGTTAGGTCTAAGGAAAGAAGTAACTCGCGACATCATCAATTCTGTGATACAAGACTATGGAGAAACCCGCTTTGAGAGCAGCAAGATCAGTGAAGCTCCAAATACATTTCCTTCCGGTCAGACAGAATTACACAATGGTGCCATCTCTCAGCGTTCTTCTCCATCTACAACTTCATTTTCTTCTAGAAGGTATTTGATAGCTATCTCAAGCAGTGTTATGACACATTTGAGAATGAATTCAGTGATAGACAGTTACAGCAATGACATTTTCATAATTTAGGTATCAATTGGAGGGAGAGTATGATCGTCGTGGACTGATGACAATGGCTGATATAGGTGATCCTGGAAGCTCACTTAAGCAGGTGCTTTCCTATATTTTAAACAAATTTATTGAGTAAATCTTGTCTTTTGCACTGGATGCTAGATCTCACATGATATTTTCACTCCCTCACTTTTTAAGTAATTTTTTAGGAATTAATTGTTAAGGCTCGAGAAAATGATGCTGAGATTTCGCAGTTACGGAAACATCTTGCTGAATATTCAGTGAAGGTTAGTAGTTGTAATCAGTGTTTGTAGTTTGTACTATAGTTTATTACTTTAATTTCTCATATTTTTTGTTTTTTTGTTCAGGAAGTACAACAACGTAATGAGAATAATGTTTTGGAGAAACGTATTGCTTACATGCGTATGGTAAGGAACTAAACTCTCCTTTTTTACTCTTTGTTCACCTTGCTTTTCTCTCTTTGTGCGGGCACGCACAATCACACACACACACACATACATGTAAACCATCCCTCTGTCTAAAAGTTTTACCTGATTGCTTGCGTAAACTCTCTTTTCTCAAACACTTTGTTTATTTGTCCTCTTTTTCATGTGACATTAGGTTTTGACGGCAAATATTACCCTAATATTTTTTTTTGGGTATAGGCATTTGATCAACAACAGCTAGAACTCGTTGATGCTGCGTCTAAAGCAATCTCTTATAGACAAGACATAGTTGAGGAAAATATACGTCTTTCGTATGCATTGCAGGTTTTCAATATTTTCAAACTTTGATTGTCTTCTTCTAGTGGTCAATCTTTTTAGTCTGAAGCAAGTGTCCCATTTCAGTGTCTGACACAGAAAAAGAGTTCTGCTATCATGTTTCTGGTTGACATGGTTGCGTCAGCCAAAACCGAAGATTCGAAGTAACATAGCATGTCTAGGAGTAGAAGGCAAATGAAATTTTGTTTCTTGTACATAATATCTTGGTTTGAAATTTAGATATGTTGTAAATTTATCAAAAATTTATAGGAATCACAACATATATTTTGTCAAGAGTTTCTCCAAGTTGCTTACGTAATTAATTCAAATAGATAGTTTCTTTCCAGGTTCTAAAGAAACCTGCTAGTATTTTCTCCGTCAAAGGTATTTAGTTTCTTTTGTTACTGTTTTTTCTAATAAAAAACAGGAAGCTCAGCAAGAGAGATCAACATTTGTATCCTCTTTAGTGCCTGTTATTGCAGAATATTTCTCTCCGCCATCAGTAGCTGATGCTCAGTCCATTGTTAGTAATCTTAAGGTAAGGTGGTTTTATTTCTTCTTTTGATAATGTAGAGCAAAAACTTTTCTCGTTTGAGGCTTTGAGCACAGCTGCATTCTGAGACTTTTCCCTTTTTTAAAATATAATTGCAAAATTAAGTGTAAATGATGTGCTGCTTTTAGGTATGCCTTCCCAGGGGCTGACCTCTGGGTTGCGGCCGCCAGATGTGCCCCTTGTTGGAGTAGAGACTTATCTTGATTCTCGTCTTTGCAGGTTATTTTTAAACATTTACAAGAGCAACTAATTATTACTGAGGTATGGGTAGCTGTTATGTCAGTTATAAATTACTAATTTAAAAGCCATGACTACTTGGCCTGACAAGTTGGTCATTTTCAAATATGACAGTCAAAGCTAAAGGAGTCTCAGTATCAAATTGCACCATGGCGTTCTGATACAAACTTGACAAGCTTTGTTCAGTCACCATCTCATTCCCTTCTGGTAGGATTGACAATGTCTATATGTTCACGTCTCTAGTTTTCTTGTTTAATATGCACTTTGTGATCTACTTTGTTTCTCTGACAGCAAAATGAGCTTGACATGATGCCCCAGCCAGTGTATTCTAAAGAAGAGCTAGCAATGCCATCTGGCCCTTTGAAAGATAGAGATTGGGATATATTGGGAGATCAGCAGAGCATCTTAGATGGTGGTGTTGCAAAGAATTTAGAGACAGATGATTTCGGGAGATATTCAGCTCTTTCAAGCAGGTGAGCCGAGTCAAAATGGAGACTGCTAATTGTGAACTGTTATTACAGTCGCAATCATCAACATCTGTTGGTGGGTTCTGGTTTCATTGAAACTCCCGTTTACCATGTCTAATATGTAATCTCCATAATATTGTTTCGCTGTATCCCGACATGAGGTAGATAACCTTTACTAAGCTCTTAAGAGTGTACTCGCGAAGATCTTATTTAATCGTATATATGTATGTCCCGAACCCTTGGTCATAACATGGTCATAACATTTTAAAATAGCAGTAGCATAATGATGAATTGGGAAACTATTTGGTACTTAATAATTAAATCTATTTCATGGACAAGTGCAGACAGGTTCAACTTCAACCTCCTTCACATCCTGTTCATACTATATATCCGTTTGAAGTTGGCACTTTTGAATTTATACTTTTGCTTAGGTTTGTTTCATTTAGACCTTATAAGCTACCCGCGTGATATGAAGGATATATTGTTGTTACTTCAGAGTAACATTTCTTTGTGCAATTTGTTATTCCCTTCCTCCACTCAATTCTACTCTCTGGGGGTTGTTTTCTCTAGCATAATTTCCAACTATTATATCCTGTTGGGAATGATCTTTCCATGTCTTGAACAACTACTATAAAATCAAACGCTATAGGAAGTCTAGAATGTTCTCCTATATGCTACTCTCGTTTTCTTCTAACTCTGTGTAGTAATTCAGATTTCTGAAATCTTGTTTGCCAATTCTTTCTTCGTACTCTCTCAGTAACCATCTTCAAATTAGCTGGCCTCTTTTAGTGATAATGCTAATGCTCCAAAGGTTAAAGTTTTTGGTCGGTCTTTGCTCTGGAGATAATTTGCAGTCGAGTGCAATGGAACAACTGCATCTTTTGACTTTGTGTATCACTGATTTATTTCTTGGAGTTGTGGTGTTCATTAACCAGGGGTGGGTTATGCGATGAGACCTAGATCTTCCCTAGGATGAATGTTTTTCTAGAGTGATTTTCGTATATATCTTCCCTAGCATTACAATTAATTGTTAGGTAGTTGACTGGAGGCCACATTTTACCATTGCTGCCTCTTTAACTGTTTGTTGTGCAGGTTAGGTGTGTTACAGTGCTTCTATGTTATCTGCCCCGTAGATTCTTGCAGTGGGGATATGACTTTGTTTTCTTACAGGGTCCTTGTCTATAATTTATTTCTTAAAAATTGAGAAATATTCGTGGTGAGATTATAGCCCTTTTTGTGCCTGAGACGTGACACTAACAGCAACCTTATTGTTCATTTGCAAAATTCCTGAACTGTGTTTTTTATGTGGTTGGAAAGTTTTACCACCTTTTTTTTTGGGGGGGGGGGAGGGTTATATTGTAAGGTTTTACTTGCATTAAAGACAGAAGAGTTTTTATTTTCGAATTTATGTAAATTTTTGTGAGATAGCTTTTCTGTCTATGATTGTTCGGATTTTGTTTAATTAGACTCTGAATTCATTCTTTTTCTCCTTTCAGGAATCCTGCATCCCAAGTTGTACCTGAACAGCTTACGGTCAGCCCGAGTGATTCACTTCCTCGTAACAGTGAAATAACCTTAAATAAACAAGTTAAGTTTAGTGATACTGTTAGTAGCATAGAGATGGATGACCCAGACATGGATGGGCAACAAATTGGAGATCCTTCAGCTAATTGGAGTTCTAGAAACTCGCCTTATACAGCAGATGATCACATTACCTCATATTCTCCTTATCTACCTCCAGTTCTTGAGGAGCCTTCTTCCTCCTTCTCTGAAGGTGACAATTCTACTCTTAGTACTATACTATGCTTTAAGCGCTGCTCTTCACTTTATAACCTGAATTCTTGCAATTTTTAGCTGCAGATGACGACCCATTACCCGCAGTAGAGGGCCTCCAAATTTCTGGGGAACCTTATCCAGGCCAAGAGCTCCAAGCAAGTGGATACTCAATAAATGGAACCACAAGTTGTAATTTTGAGGTGCTTGTTATCATTAGAGATTTCATTATTTTATTGCTGTAATTTCTAAGTTAGTAATGACATTTCCTTAAATATATGTTTTTTGTGAGCTTGTAGTGGGTGCGCCATTTAGAAGACGGATCTGTTAATTATATTGATGGTACTGTTTTGTCCTTTTAATTGTCTTACGTTCTTTTGTAACATGCTTTTTTATCTTACAGAGTTCCTTATTGCAGGGGCAAAACAACCAAATTACCTTGTTAACGCAGATGATGTGGATAATTATCTTGCCATTGAAGTCCAACCCATGGATGATAGGAAGCGAAAGGTACTAGATAAAAAAGAAACAAAGTTTGCAAATCTAGCAATACATATATTTATCGAAGTGATCGAGTTCTATACATTTATACAAAAATATCCTTATTTTCCCAAGGTTTCGATAAACTATTACCATGATTTGAAAAGTCTAAATTGAAATAATATCACATTATTTAGATAATCAGCACTCTTTAAGTTAAATTTATGAAAAAGAGGATGTTGGGATGAAGCTGAAAAATCTGGGTAGAGTCTCTTATGAGGAAAAGGAAACTATCTTCTTTGGTCGGCTTCTTCTGTTCCTGTCCACGTGGGTTATTGTTCTATGATTTTTCAGTTGTACTATTGTCATAACTATATGGTTTCTTTTTCTATCCCATAATTGTACTAACTAATTATATTAGTCAGGCTCTTTTACAGTTCTAAGATAGCTTATTCCTTTCATATTTGCAGGGTGAGCTTGTTAAGGTTTTCGCCAATGAGAACAGAAAGATTGCATGTGGTAATCCTACTATCTAAGATATTTATACATCATTTAAGATTTAGCAAATAAAAAGTAAACTGGGTAAACTTATATTTGTAGTGGATCTATGAAATTGCTCTTGCATGAATTTGCAAATTATTTGGTTTTTTCTTTTGCCAAGGCCAGCATTTCCTTCAATTAAAGGGTAAAATGGAAGATATATCTTGTAGAATTCAATTTATTCGTTGACGTGATTTCATGAGTTTGGAAGTTGGACTCGTGGATAATTTCAACAAGTGAAATATTATGTGTGTAAATTAAGTGCATTGTCAGGAGAACATTATATACTGGTGACCTTGTGAATTCTTGTAATCCTGGGTCTGCCTCACAGGGATACTATAGTCATTCTGTGAAATACGATGATATTTTATTTTATCTACAATTCTATGGAACTTTAAGGTCTCTTGCTTCTTTACTTTATGTACAAAGGTGATGGATGTTATTGTGTCCTACATATTATTATGCAATTAGTTGTATGCTTTAAATTTGTTATGGATGACCTTCTAGACACTTATGCTACATATATTAAGATGCTTATGCGTGGATTTGAGTAGCAAGATTTTTCGCTTAATTGGGGAGATTTATGCACTGAATACGACCTACATGCCACTTAGATTGTTAAAAATAATATCTAACGTGTGCCCCTTGCCTTTAAGTTACAATATTGGCTTGAAGCCTTTTTATTTATTTTGTCTGTGTGTAGTGCTTGTTCTTCAGTTGTCCTACATCATTCAAAATGTGTTTTTCATTTTCTAGAATTTCTAGTGACTTTAATATTTGCATCATATGACTTCATAATAAATATAGCTCTTTTATATTATATTTTGTTTCGTGTTTATATCTTACTAAATGTGTGTGCCTGATTTACCTTTTGGTTGCAGATCCTGAAATGCACAACATCATCAGGAGAAACTTACAGGCTGGCCAAGCTTCTTATAGGATATCTCAGTCGGTATGATTAATATTATCTCTGAAAATCTGTTACATCTGGTTGGTCATAAAAATACCTTTTTTTGAGGAATAAACTTATGTCTCGTAAAATTTTCTTTGCTCTAACAGGTGGGTTATCTTGATATGTGGGAACCAGCTATTTTGGTTGTCAAGAAAGAAGGATTTAATATTAAGGGTACTGGAAGCAGTACGAGTTTGGTGACAGAAAAGTTTTCATCAGCCACTAGTGTATGCTATCTTATCCTTATTGTCCTGACTCTTGAGGTTTGCTAGGCATGACAGTTAAAATAAAGGGGTGGGCAGTGTTTTATTATTATTTTCATCATCAACATGAACTAAATAGACTAATAGAGAGTTTTCTGTTATTGGAGTAGAATCTTATACATGTTAGTTTGTTAGGTAATATTGGAATGCAATTATTGTGTATATTGCTGACTATGTATTTAGTTTAGATCTGAAGTTCTGTTCAGTCTTACCAATTGAATGTATCATTTGTAACCTGAACTCTCATCAACTCCCAAGTCTAATTGGTTTTTCCTGAAATTATCATAAATTTTTAGTAGTATCAGTTGTAAAAGCATGTATGTGACTGATGTCTGCTTTTCAGTATCAAAGATAGTACTTTGAAACTTGTCTCGTAAATCATTTCCCCTGTTCCAGGTTAATGTACCATGTGGACATCCTACGGAATTTTCAATAATATCAGGTGGGGTTGAACACCTTCTGCAAGCAGAAAACAGCCCAGATGATATTGGCGGGTCAGTAGTCACATAAGCCATACAAAACTTCTAATGATTATATATAATGTATGCTGTCCCAGACATGCACATTAATGACACTTGACATTAAAGCATGCAGTGGAGGCTGACATACAACACATGTCAGACAGTCGTTATGGGAGTAGCCAAGATAATATTAGAATTTGTGCTTTTGATATTTCCTCCATTTCAAAAGTCCTTGGTTAGGTCTAAACGTCGATCAATCTTTCTTTCAAGTGTTAAAATGGTCGCCGCCAATTCAGATTTATGATATGCTTTGACTGCTTAAATCACTAAAGTGTCTGTCTAGTATGATTGTGCATTAAAAGATGTTTTTTTTTATAAATATGTCCCCTTATAAAAACTCATTTATAGATATATCCCAATTATATTTACATTTATAAATATATCCTATATTCAATTTTTTTTATAATTTTAGTAGCCTAACCGTAGTTAAGTACGTAACTTTATATTTCCAAATGACATATATAACCTTATGAAAATTTTGCACTTCTGTTATAAATCCCGGACATTACTAGTACTTTGTATGAGCTACTTCAGAGTCATACTCATAAAGTATGCATATGCATTATCAGAGTTATCCACACTGATTCTCTAAATAAAAAATATTACTAACACACAGAAAAAAGAGAATAGGAGAGAGATATAAACACTTGTTTTAACCATGTAGGAAGTGCATAAATCCCCGTGATAGATTCTTGTAGTGTCATTGATACGGCAATCAATGAGGTTGCTAACTTGCTGCTGCTGGGTTTGGGATAGTTCCCTTAGCCTGGACTCGTTAGCTACCATTTTTTATTTTTATGTACACTAAGAAAAATGTGTTCCTTCTGTCCCACTAGATTTTTTTACATACTTTTGTTTCATGCTTTACTCGCATTTTAAGGCTATTATAAAATATAGTTTTATAATTTTTTTAAAATTTTCTTTTTCTATATAAAAGTTTAAATTTAAAAAAAATATTTAAAATTATTTAGGAAACCATGTTTTACGGGAGTCTTAAAATGTGTGCCGATCCCCCGTCCCCCAATGTAAACTACCCAGTGGGACGGAGGGAGTAACAATTAAGAATACTATGAAATACTATGAGAAGTTCTTTCATAAAAAAAAGAATACTATGAGAACAAGTTATTTTTTTTTTTTGCAAATGACCAAGTTAACTTTTTAAATAGAGAAGTTTTAATCTGAAGGAATGTGGTAATAAGAAAATTAGTCAACCATGTACTCTCCTCGTATCTTTAAAAAAATTATATAGAATCAAAGCTTTTATGTTCAATGTTCATAATTCATTATAAGAAGTGATTTATTAAGTTGTATAATATATTAGGGGCATTTTAGTACAAAAATTATATATTAATGAGTTAATTATACATATATGTGAGTTATATATGAGTTTAAATTAACTCTAGGGCATATTTATAATTATGAAACAAAATGGGACATGTTTACAAACTAACTCATGATTTTGGGACATATTACACAAATTCCCTTTCAAGATCTCTCAGTTACGCGACTGTACTTGATATTTTTTAGAACACTTAGGAAATTGGTTTGCAGGGATTATAATCCCCAGACTATTACCTTATTTACTATAAAGTTGGACTATTATTTCATGGGACTAGATTTTGATCATATTTTTAGCTCATTATTATGGGATATAATACCTAGTGATAAACGGTTATATAATCCCATAGAAACCAACCAAAAGATGGCAAAATCTAGCTCATGTTCTATATGGAGAATTGTCCTTCAAATTTAGAATGAATAAGATATTAGTAGGGGGGTATAGTCCCTTAAAAGTTAAAAGAAACATGGCCTTAGAATAAATATAGGAAGCAATAGTTTTTTCTGCTGAAAAGATATCTTATTCCCTGTGCATTCCTCCAAAGAAACAGGCTGTGCTCTTGTTTGCGCCAGCTCTTTCCTCTGCAGTCTTCTGCATGAGCAGTGAATTCCGTTCATTCCTCTAAATTAAATTCACATTCATTCATGTAACACTACTGTGAAATAAATAACGTCTAAAAAGATTACTGGAAGACATGTCTGTGCAGCCTAGTCCACAAACCCTTATATTATTGAGTCCCCAGTTAGCTGGTTAGGCATGGTGTTTCCTTCAATTTTTGCAACATTATATATATACTCGTGTCAGAGTTCTGACTTCTCAAAACAAATGGTTTGAGAACTTCAGGATGTTTTGATCAATATGCAAAACTTGTTTCTTCTCCACGTGTATATTTTTTGTCTGTTTATGATTATGATATACCTGGCTGCTTAAGTAATATGTATCTATGTAACACATCACCTGGTCCATTATTTACTTATATATTTATTTATTTACTCTCTACACCATATTAAGGAAAGCTTAGAAAATCATCTAAATTAATTATTGGTAGAGTACCTGATTGTACATTGTCAATTTGTGAGGCAATATATTTGCATTTTTTATGTGATTTTGTATTAACTTAACTTAATGTCCTCTCTACAGTGCAAGAGACACTATTGTTCTAACACTGAGATTATTCATCGTGCGGGTAAGTCTTTGCTTGTCCAGGATATTGATTATTAGCGTTTGTGTATTAGTTGAACATATAAATAGGGTATTTCGCTGCTGCTTTCTCTATAAGCACTGTAATACTCATTGGCTCTCAATATGTCTAAAATCTTGTGTGTTTTTTTTGAGAGTTTGAATGGTGCAGTTGTAGATTGATAAATATTAGTTCCTCGTAGCAATGACTGTGTCCAGGATAATGTAATATTTCTTGATATAATTCTCTAAAGGATTGAAATTACATAAAACCGAGGCAGTATATCTTTGCATATGAAGCCCATTTTTTTCCATATTAAACAAATAGCGTTTAGACAAATCTTATCTACTACATGATGTCCTTCGCCAAAAAATATTTTGGGCGTCATTATAAGCAAAACTAAACTGATTTGAGTTGATCCAGTTTGAAACAAGAGTCGCGAAGGAAATGATTGACCGCATAAAGAAAAAATTTAATCCCATAGAAACGAACCAGAGCTCCTTTGACTTGGTTCTGTGTGCTAATATTCTAATGCTCAGAGCTCCTTTGAGCTTATCATTTATCTGTATTTATGATATAAGCTCGACTATGAGACACTCCGACTCTGATAGAGGAAAAACGATTGGCAGAGGGATTTTACTAGAAAATATAGAGTATATATAATAGGCAATATGAGCCGTAATCCATGTTGGTCAGTTCCGTTCATGGTTGCTTCTTTTTGATTTATGTTGCCGAGGTCAAATAAGAGGTCTGCATATTCTTAATTCAGCCAGTGTTGGATTCGTGTGTATGGCATGGGTTATAATTTGACTCACTTTTGAGTCTCCTGTATCTTTACTCACTTTTTTCATTAATCATAATTCTAATTCTTTTTACCTATATTCATAAAGTTACTTGTAAATGTAATTCATGTCCCTCGATGTTTCTGCTCAGGGTCTTTGGAAGTGTCATATGTTTAGTTAAGCACTCGAACCTTTCTGTTGACATGCTTAAGTGGAAGTTCAAAGATAAATTTCTCTATTTTTTCTTTAGCAAAAAATCACAGGCGTAGATCCTTGTGTTGAAACCCAGGTTTCCTCTTTAGCATTTAAGTCTGTCACTGGTCATACTTTAATGGGTTAGCATTAAAGTCCTGGTCCCACAAGTAATTAGGTAATTAGTATTCTCTTAAACAAGCATAAAAACGGTAGTTGGAAACGGATCACTTTGAATAATATAGAAGAACCTGTAATCCTGTATAGATATTTTATGCAAATATTATGTGTACATTTGTACAGTGGCAGTAGCTCTCTGCCCTTCTGAACTTTGTTACGCACTCTTATATATATAATGTATGTATATATGTACGTTCATTAATTTAATTTGACTGTAATATTTAATTTGTCAAGTTGAATATCTGGTTCCATATTTTTGTTTTTTCAGTTTCTTTTTGCAATATTCTTTACCTTTAATAATTTTACGGTGAACTAGTTGAAAAACTTACATTTATAATAATTTAAAGGTAATTTTCTGATCAATTTGGCAATTTATTAATATTTATTTGTTGGGTACATTTATATAGTTCTGAACTTGCAAGTTGATAAATGTGAACACATATTAGATTAAGTAATAAAAATTGCTATATCGTATATATATTTTTAATTTTTTATGTTTAATTTTGTCAATTGTAATTATGTTCATAACTATAATTTTTTTAAAAACAGTCAAGATTATTAGGTGTTTTTTTTTCAATTTAGTTGGATCAGTTTTAAATTCTTCTACCAACTAGTAAGTTTTTCTATTAATATATTATAAAATAATTAGATTAATCTCTGTAGTATACTTTTTTTTTAGATAATCAGTTAATTAACAATGAAGTTTAAAAAAATTTAACAATACACATCTTCGATAGGAAAATTTAGCAACTTGGTGGAGTTTTTTCAGAAGTGAAAAAGATCATGTGCATTGAAAGGCGCATCTAGATGCAGTTACATTAATTGTTTCGCATTTTGGCGTCAGTGTATGGGTTAGAACTACTTTTCCGAACGAGGAAAATTATTATAACATGACCAAGTTTGTTTTGTCATGTGATTTTCTTATTTTCTTTTGCTCTTTATGACTCTGTTCTGTTGAATTTATTGTGTCAGAAATGTATTTGACTGAGAATTGAATCTTCTTTCAGGCTGGTAACAAAAAGAAAGGAAAAAAGAAAGTTCTGTTCTTTAACAAGTGAGGCACCGCTATCTCCACCATGCAGAAGAGTAGTTGATGTATAGTGCAAGTAGAAATTGGAGAGCTCTCTTCTTTCAGCTAGTTTACAGTGAAGAATCAGCTCATTTAGTGGCAATTTTGTCGTTGTTGACATGAAAGGATTCATCGCTGTACTGTATCTGTATGTATATATTTTGCCGCATGTTTGTACCGACTCTGAATACCGATATTGGGAAAAAACTGTTAATGGCAAGTTTTGTTAGAGGGATACACACAAGTGAGAACTGCTTTTTAGATATGATTTTTTTTGCTAGGGCTTTTTAGATATGATTGAATACATAAAAAGAAGTGTCTTTTTTTTTCTTTTTGTATGTTGATATTACATTCTAAAACTGTTACAATATGTAGAGTTTCTTGAGTAGAATAATTCATGATCTGCCCAAGACCCAAGTGGAATTTAATAACATTAAACCACCAGAAGGTACTTCAGTTCAACTACATAAGATCACTAGCAATACGCATTGCAGACTTGCAGCTACAATTGACTAATTGATCGATGGGCGGTCAACGTTGCACTTGATTTAGCAAAAAACAAACCATCCAAGTATTAAAAAATGCATTTCGTTTGTTTTTATGTATCTAAGATTCTAATTGCAGCATGTTCATTAAAAAAATAGTTAATTATCCAACCTTTATTAGAGTTGAGATGAACCTGTACATCGGTACTAATGTAATGGTAGATTGGAAATTAAGATTTCTAATAACATGATTTAATTATTTATGAATTATATAAATATGTGAGTCGATGAGCTAAACAAGTTTGAGCTTATCTCGAGGCTTGAGCTCGACGAGCAAGTTCGAGCTGAACAAGCCTAATCCTTTGCTCGGGCTGTTTATTAGTCTAACATATTTTTATGTTCAAATTTGAGTTCATATTAAAAAAAAATGAAACCGAGCCAAGATTACTAATGTAAATCAAGCTCGAGTTTTATTTATGAACAACTCTATTTATCTACTGTCCTGCTTGTTTCTGTGATATGCATATATGATATTTGCTTGCACAATGAAAGAACATTGAAAAAAAAACTTCCCCTCACTCCCCAAGAATATACTGTGTTCCTCTGTCAATGTTCTGGGCCACAGAAACACGAAAGCAGTTACCAGGAAACCATACGATACAACTTATTTTATCAATTAAATTTATTGTATTACGAGGATGTCAACGATAAAAAAAGAAAGAATGATACATGAGTATATTGTTGTAGAACTGGTATATGAATTAATACTTGAAAAGACCTATACAGCTTCTAGTTGCTTCTTTTGCAAGCACAAAAACAAAGGAATGAAGATTAAAATTTTGATATACAAATTTGTCTGCAGGCTGCAGCATCAATCAAACTAGTAAGAAAATGAATGTGAGATTACATGGTCCCCTTGCTCTCCAATGCTTCTTTGAGTTTCCTCCCAAGTGCAAATGCCAGAGTAGGAGGAACTGCATTTCCAATTTGTCGGTGCTTTTGTAGAATGTTACCATAAAACTGATAGCTATCTGGAAAGCCCTGTAATGATAAAAATCCCAACAACAGAATTTTAAGATTAGTGGAGATTTCAATAATTACAAAAACTAGATATCTGCACAACAGTTTAACTGTAAAAGTGTGTGTCGCAGGCTCTGCATAGATATAATGCTGACGAGAGAACTTACTTGGGAACGTGCACACTCTCGGACTGTTACAATCCTGTCCTGTTCAGGATGAAAGCACATTCCAACTTTTCCCATTGGTTGAGGGTCAGTTACAGAAGTGGGAAAGTTTCCGTCCCAATCCAACCTTCCAAACAGCCCCTTCCATTGGTTGTGCCTCTTGGCTGTATTTGGAAGGCACCATGGAATCAAATCGACTAATTGCCCAGTTGACAGTTTGACCTACATGACAATAAACATCTCCTTAAACTGGCAGATCAATTTTTTTGCAAACATATACATAATAAGACTATAATGTGGCTTGATTACTTTTTTTATTAACAGGTACTATGTTAATTAATACCTTTTCATCGGGAAGGTCTTGCCAGTCTGCACCTCTTCTCTTTGGAATCCTCTGACAACGAATAAGATTGAGTTCATTCATTTCTTTTGATATATGATCTGTCAAGACCATCACGTCTGCTCGAATTTTCTTCTGGTACCATGAGATGGGATCACATTGATACTGCATGTGAGGAAATAAGGTATTAGCCAAAATAGATGTCACTTGATATATTACTAAAGATAAATCGTTCTTTTGTCTAATGAGTACCTCTAAACTTGTCTTAGATGCCCCATTGGTTACCATCGGAAGATCTGCTATTGTATCCCTCACAGTGATAGCTCTAAATGGTGCCCCAGCTTGAGTACTGCGGACAGCAGCATAATGCTTGTTTCCAAGTAATGCAACTTTTAGCTCTGGTGCAGCAAAGACATGCATCGGTTCTGGCCACTCTGGAAGAGTTTCTTCAGGAGATGCTGCCCATATAAATGCACGCTTCCTCGATTGAGGAATTCCAAACGCTCCAGCTTCATGTATGCCAAACCGAACCTGAGTACAGAAGGAATCACTTAAATGTCATATACATTTCAAAACAAAGCAGTAGAATATTAACATCTATGAACTCATATACTGAAATTCACCTGGTAACCCATCTCAAGAAGTGAAGCAATAGCTAGACGGAATGTCTGTCCCTTGTTGAAGGACACGAAATTCCTCACATTCTCAAGAAGAAAGTACTTTGGTCGATAATAATCTGCAAAGGATAAAAATGCTAAAATCATCTCGCATTGTACTTTACTCCAAGAGCTCTGGTTAAATCTATTCATCCCAGAGAATCCCTGCAATTTGCATCAACAACGTGTCAAAGTGAACTAATACAAGCAACTACTGCACTTTTTAAGGACAAGGCAAAAAACTTCACAAACCTGACATGGGGGGCCTCCATTGATAAAGTCTACCTGTCCTGGCAATGGCAAATTCTTTAGTTCCTCCTCACTTAATTTAGCAGCTAATTCTGCAGCCTCTGGCGTTGAAATGCAATCATCTGCATCTCCATTATTATCCATGATGGCCCTGCATCGTAAGTAACTTTAGAAAACTAGCTCCTGATAACGAATGAGAGAAACCCGTCTGGTAAGAGTGCTTACTTTAAAATGACATTGCAATTATTGATGAACATCATAGCCTCTGGATGATTGAGTTTAAATGCATTTCCCGCAGCCTCTTCATATTCAATAGCCCATTTTGTTGTACAAACACCTGCAATTTTGGAAGAAGCTCGTAGTCAGACCTAGGTTTAATCCTCAAAAGAGGTCATACATTACAACTTGCAGTAAATATGTGTACTTAATAACATGTGTATACACACACACATATGGGGGGGGGAGAGAGAGAGAGAGAGAGAGAGAGAGAGAGAGAGAGAGAGAGACCAGATTGCTGCAATCCTTCCGACAGGCCTCCACAACCAGCAAAAATGTCTAAGGTAGCCAAACAATTCTCTTTTGATTTCTCAGCATCTAAATCATTCTCCCCTTTCTTACATTTTCCCTTATTCTTTCTCGAAGAATCATATGCACCCTTTGCAGCTGAACACCTTAACTTGATGTTTGGGGGCAACTATTAAAAAGTAACAGAAGTGTTTTTACAAAGATGAACGCATAACTAGAGCAATTTATATGAAGGTTTTAATATACCACAATACAATAAATAATATATATATTATATGTATATATATAATTGCAAGAGAATATACCTGTTTGAGAGACCCTTTATGAGGATCATATAGATATTCACAAAAGAACACATGTTCATATATAGTGGGGGCATCACATGATGGAAGATCACTTTTCTTTCTCACTTCACATCTCCCTTCAATTGCCTCGACAAGAAGGGTGTGTATTTCTTCGCTGTAGTAAACCTGAGTGTACCCATTTCTAGCCATTAGAAACGAAGGAAATTTACATCCAAATGCATAAAAGACTCAGTAACATGCAACAGGAAGTTTATTATTAAGTCTTTATCAGTAAAAGATTAGAATCTATACAATAAAATACACAAGGAAGCATTGTATCTAGCAAAAAAGAGAAGTTAATATAAGTTTTACGCGTACCTCTCTAATGTCAGAGCCGTATGCCTTCGTATCTGAAATGTCTTCTGGCCGGAAAAATCTCCTTACCTTGACCTCAGTAGAACAGTTATCAGGTTGCTTGGGTGCCTTGGGCACCACAATTTCGAGCAACTGACATATTGCAAAAGCTTTCAACCCGACATTTCTTCCACCTTTAAAGGTTTCATGCCCTGCCCTTTTTGTACCAAAATGATGAGGACTTACATAGAGATAATCATGAATAGAATACTCAGTTTCCTTGTACACAAAACTTGTCTTGCTTGAGTTCACTGTAAAATTATCTTTTTCAGTGCAATCCTTTATTGTGTTGCAAGAGCTACAGATTCCAGAACCCAGACCCATGCAATTAATAGGAAGACTGAAAAAAGCACCTTTCTCTGGCCAATACAAACTTCTGCAGTAGTATTCAGTTTCTAATCCCTTATTTTTCCTCTCCTCGGCTCTGGCTTTATCAACCTTATCAGCAT
Organism: Apium graveolens; assembly: GCF_009905375.1. Classification (NCBI taxonomy): domain Eukaryota; kingdom Viridiplantae; phylum Streptophyta; class Magnoliopsida; order Apiales; family Apiaceae; genus Apium; species Apium graveolens. Next base: position 266,816,889 of record NC_133650.1, on the reverse strand, counting down.
TTTCATTAATTTTTCTGTACTGATGTCCCCAAGGCCTCGGCCGTATGTCAACAACAACAGGCATTTTAACATCCATTAGTTCAAGTTCCATGCACTCATTTGTAAGAAATAACTCCCGTTCATTAGCCGTATTTTTAAGAACCGTTTCAGATCCTTGTTGCAACTTTCTTCCATGAATCATTTTTGTTCCATCCGAAGTTTCGAACATGTACTCCACATAATAGATGGATGGAAGTTCAGCAGATTCGTCATCTATCAAAACAGCACCCCCAACAGCAATCATATTTCCATGTAGGGTTGCCTGTTTATAAAGCACCTTTCCAGATGATTGCTTACCCACAGGCTTCCCATTCCAACGTATGTCCTTCTTCATTTTAGAGTTTGATTTCGATTTTCTTGGCGTTGAGTTGGGTGTGGGAATTTTTTCTGAAGCCGTAAATGTTTCCTTCTCTTCATCTTCCTCTTCCTCGTCAATTTCCTCTTGCTCCGCTGCTTCTTCATCCTCCTTGTCATCACTAGTTATTCCCTCTTTCATAACTTCCGGGGAGTAATTTGAATAGAACTCACCCCAGATTCTGTTTATTAGTCTTGTCGTTGTTGCCTGCATAGCCTTCCTCTTAGATACCACAGGGGCTATTGCTGCTCTAGGATTTAAGTTTGGTTCATCCCTCTGCAAAATCTTCTTCTTCTTCACAAGCCACTTGGTGTGGTGCCTTTCTTCCATTTTTTTTGTGAGACCAACCACAAATGCAGACTTTTTAATCTTCTCATCGGGAAATTCTAAGAACTGCTGCAGGATTATTTGTCCATGGACAACAACATATCTTTCAACGACTGCTGGAATAGAGGAAATGTAAGCAGGATGACCCTTCTCAAACTCAGAAACTCTTTTGATGACATCCATAAAAGAAAGACGAGAAACTCGGGTCTGCTCCATTAATAATGTGATAATGGAAATTGCAACCCTGGCAGTTTTAAGAACTGGCTCGTACCACGGTGCATACTGCTTTGATGGCTTGCCAAGCCTATACCTGTAAGATAGACATAATAACAATTAGAAGCTTCATGACAGAAGAAATGTGATCAACGAAAGTCATAGTTTAAAGCAGCTGAGTTATTCTGTCTTGTGTTTGTTAAAAAGAAATTGCTTTGCTTGAATTTGTTTCAAAAAATAATAGCTTAATCTAACACTGTGGTGTCCAATATTAGGATACTATAATTAAAAGGAAATAATGATTGTAATTTAGACACTAGCAAAAAAAATAACACATATGTTTACTAAAAAAAGGCAGCATACCAGGCCATATCTGTGCGTATCGATATAAAAACCATTGAGGATCCAAATTCAATCATCCATTCCTTTATGGCACTCAAGTATATAGGAATTCCATCAACATTTGTCGTTCCTGATCCACTTGATGAAGAATGTGATGTGTCAGTTTCAAGATTGAATCCAGATCCATCATCCTCAGTCATCACTCCTGATCCAAATATTGTGACATCAATTTCAGCACAGGGCTTCATTGGAAGAAGCTCCAAGGAAATAAGCCTTGAATCTGAGTTGTATAATGCCCAGTTATGAAGCATACTTCGAGACAGATCATCAGTATTACAAGCATCAATGCCTCCATCAAAAATTATGTATTCATCTGTTTCTTGGTTGGCTGTCTTGTAATATGCCGGTAGAGGATAGTCATTTGCAATCTCATCCTCATTAATCTTTATGTAATATTTGGTGGAAGCCCTTGGACCCAGACCTTTCTTCTGCTTCATTGACTTCCAGAACTCTTCTTCTTGCAATAATCTTGCTATTTTTTTATCCTCTTCTTCCTCTGTTCCGCAATCCTTTTTGTCCTCATCATCTCTAATCTTAAGTGTTCCATTTGTGCATGCATTCCTTCCTTGACAGTCATTTACATGCTTTCTACTTTCGTCTCTTAGGGCTACAAGGACAGGTAGCTCAAGAAATTGCTGATCATCCTTCTTAGATGTATCATCCAACCCAACTAGTTGATTGTAAATAAAATCACCCTGAGAAATAATGAAATCTTTAATAGATACACCACCAGAGAAGCACTTCTTACCATTCATTCCACGAACAACCCCGGCAAGTAACTCATCAAGACTCAAATCAGGATTTCCTCCAGAAGATTTTGACAGTTTCTTATACACTTCAATACAAGCAGTAGATTTGGCAAAAAAGTGTTCATAATGCTTCTTGTAACTAGCTGATGGTTTGACACAATCATAATCCGCAACATCAGTTGAAACCCATATGGTTGGAACCCCGTCTTCATAACCAGATATGGCCCAGTCTTCAATTCGCCCAAAGCTTTCACATCTGATGCTACACTCATCTTTTTGGGAGCTTTCTTCAAGAGGCAAAATCAGGCCAGAGATAAAAACATCATCAACTTCTAACATTTCAAAGGGCTGCTGTAAACCATCAGAATTATGTAAAACAAAATTGGTAAGTCTCCTGCATGGCCGGCCAACATCTTGTCCAGCTGTTAGCCGCACAGCCACTTCCTCGTCATCTACACAACGTTTTTTTTTCATTTCAATTATTGATGCTTTTTTGGATATTTTGACAGCTTTCTCTTTAAAATTTGCACATGCAGCAGCTCGCTTGGGCATTTTTCGGGAACCAGTTGATACCTCACCACTCTGTGAGACATGTGCTTCTTGCACAGCCACATCTTTTTTATCCAAACCCTGACCCTTTCTTGCTTTGGTGCTTAATACTTTTTTGGTTACCTTCACAGATTTCTTTTTATCATTAGCAGCAGCAGCAGTAGCTAGCTTTGGATTTTTGTGAGAGCCGACAGCTACCTCACTACTCTGTGAGACGCGTGCCTTCTGTTTCTTTTGGGCACTTGCTGCTCCTTCCTCAGAATCACAAACTGCAGCCTTCCGTTTATTTTTCTTCATTTCAATTCCTGGTATAGGCATTTACATTTAGTTGCAGGATATATGAGTAGAAAGTCAAACACAAGATAAATTACAGAAAGATAATAAGAAGAATGACAACAAAATCCTTAAGCAGTAGAGAGAAGAAATGCAAACAAAAAATGGGAGTAACAGAAAGAAGAAAGAATTTGTATAGCATGACAAGTAAAGGATATAAACAACTTATATAGTTTAAAAGCACAAACTGACTAGCGTCACTGGATGCCATCAGATGTTACAGAATAATACACAGAGAGTGATTCCGCATAATGTGTCTTGTATACTATACATCAATAATTGTAAAAGCATGCAGATGTTTCGAATGATATACATCACTGACAATCAAAGCATATAAAGAATAAAGATTGACTTGACCATTTGCCAACACACATTCTTTTGAATACGGACGGAAACATTAACCGTAAAATTATCATTGTTTCATAGTATTTTGCTTCTCTATTTGGAAACTACAAAATGCTTATATATGGCGAAGAGGCACGTGGCTCGCGTAACTGGAACCCTAAATTAAGTTCATATTCTATCCTGTGGGTAGCACAAATACCCGATATTAATTATTTTATCTAATATTTTACCCAGTGATCACCTATTCACCTAATATCCCACAAAACCTGAATTAGGAAAATTGCATTATAGTAGGCATTTAGTCCGTAATGTTAATATAAATCAACAACCAGCTTAACCAAATGAAGCATTTAAGCCAAATTATTGATCAATTAAATGTTCCATCCGTAACTTCTACGCCTTTCAATTTTTTTACTTTTTCTTCATCCTAAACTAAGGTAGGAAATGGAAACAGCAGAAGGATCCACATCAAAACCTATGTTACTCGGACTCTGCATTTTACCTTTGAGTACCCGTGTGTGGACATGGACACTTGGACATGGACACTTGGACTCGGACACTTATTTTAGGCAAAAAACATGTATATTTTTCAAAATGTTTTTAAGTCCAATACTTGGACACATGTCTATGTCGGACACTTCTAGCCGAGTCCGAGTAACATAGATCAAAACTTGTATATGTATATCATCATAAGAAAAAGATATCATGTTAGAAATATAATAATTTTTTTAACTCAAAAGACTTAACTTCAGATTTCAACAAAAGTGTTTATATTAAAAATTGAGGTAACAAACTGATATCAATAAAAGCATGAATTGTAGCATTTGCACATCTTTTTTGCTTGTTAAATGTTATGTACTATTTATTGCTTTTACTGGAATAACAAATTGATTCAATTGCATATACCAGAGAAAGTATATGCATAGATGTTATCATGTGTGATTGGATATATGTTGTATCCGTACTTATGCATGGAAGTTACGTTGTGTGTGTGCTTAAACCTAGAAGTTATGTTGTGCGCGTGTTTTGGCACAAATGTTTTGCTTGTGTTTATACATACGATAAGAATTTTGAAAATATACCGTACATTGCATTCATTAAAATTACCGTATTTATTAATTATTAGCATACACATCACAGCAAATTAACAAACATATATTAGATTTACCTAAATTCTGATTTACTAATACTAATTATCTTTTGCCAAGCAGTTTGATTAGCAGAATCAAATATCAAATATGAAAACCACAGTCTATCATTCCTGGAAAAACAACAACAATGTTTCAATCTCTTCAAAATTAAATAACAGAATTAAATTCTCTTCACCGCCGACTTATCAACATTTGCATAAAAAAATCCTAATGGAAACAAATCCAATTCAACCCAATCTCAACTTTCTTTCTAAATCCAATCATACAAAACAAATCAACACACATTTCATCCAATTAAACAAATTGAACAACGATAAATACACAAAATTTGTTGTGAGCTCATACAATCAAGTGTACTCGTTAACTATCAGCCTATAGGTCACGGACTGAAACCCCAAAAAATCGAAAAACACAATCAAATCAAACCCTTATCCAGACCTAATGCAACAGCCAATTGCACAAACAACACACACACAGACAGAGAGAGATCCCCCAAAAATCATAACACATTAAACAATATATAGATACACAAGTTTATTTACCTGCATCAGTAGGTGAAGTTGCCATGACAGATGAAGAGACCATTTTGCAAATCAAAACAAAAGGCCCACAAAACAAAAATTCAAAAACCACAAATGGTCTTAAGAATAGGTGAAAAAGAAAATATCTTTAGTGACCCTTTTGTAAATATTGGAGATAGAGTGATCTGGGTATGGCTATATATACACAAACATTTTATGAGCGGGAAACATTTATACCTTTTCAGGTAAAGTTTTGAAAATGGCGTCTCCCGCTTAATTATTGAAAAGACACGCCCCTCTGGTGTTTAATGTTACTGTTTATTAACGGGGTGAAAATGATTGTTAGGATTGTGCTATTTGTTAACATTAGGGTTCTCAATTGGACAGGAACAGAGAAAATGTAAGAACTAAATTAAATATTAATTTTTTTTAAATCATTATATTTCATTTTGATGTTCAAAAAAGTATGTGATTCAGTAAAATGAATGAAACCAGATTGTACTAAACAATAAATAGTAATTTATAATTTTATTTTTTCATTTTATTAGGGTCTATTATTTACTAAAATATTCTTATGTTATGAATTTCATTTACACATAAATTAAAAAATATATATATATATAACAAAGTATTGTTTTTAAGAAATATGTATTTGCATAAAATTGAGCAAATAGAAATAGTAAGTACATTTGTGAAAATATACATGTACGTAAGAGATTAATTTATTGTACCATAATTTTTTAAAAGGTAAATTGGCTCAGACCAGAGAAACAATTTTATTATATAAACTTTCTGAACTCTTCATGTACATATATTTTTTTTTTATTTTGTAAACATTCTAAGCTCTTTCTTTCTGTCCATATTTAATTTTGTTAAAATTATGAAGCTAATGTAATTTCAGTATGCTGCTTTCAATTATGTTGTTCATAAAAAAAATTAGTTATCATCAAGTGTTTAATTTATGTATGTGATTCAACGAGATATAAAATGGAAGAGATTATTAGAAATTATGTATATGAACACGGTTTTTCAATCTATTTAGTAAGTTATTAATATACCCTTCTAACTATATTTATATTAAAAAATACTTTTAATTGGGATTGAACCTATAACCTCGTATATGAAGAATTTTTTATTTTATATTCACAGCCACTATACCAACACAACATTTGATATAATTATTAAAATTATTAATAACATGTCTTGAACATTACTTTTAAACATATTTCTTAATTACCTATATACCTTTTTCCATTAAATTACTTAGACACTCCTTTTTCCCGAAACTATTTATATATCGTCTTGATCATATTAACATATAAAAATATTTTTCATTGGGATTAAATTGACCACATCATGAACAAATAAAAAAACTAGATAGAAAAAACAATTATTATATAATAAATTTAAAAAATAAATAAATTTTAAGAAATATTATATATCACATTTTAACTCTACATCATTTATTCCTTGCAGATAATCGTTCCCGAGATTTGGGTTAAATTAAAAAAGGCTTTAAAAAATGATATGTAAGAATGCAGTTAAAGAGAATCAAATTTGAGATTGGTACGAAGTCAAAGACATGACAACTCGTGTAAATCCTGGTCTTTTTCAAAAACCTTGTGAGTCCCAATTCCAAGTCCGAAATAAAGCCGAACCTACCGGCCTAAATGCACCCAACTTGGGTAATTCAAAATCCTACCGCAGATCCCAAAAAAATCATGATTTGTTGGCAGACTTAGTACAGTGCTTTGCTTTATTAAAATAACAGGGATCCCATTTTTTTTATCAATGTGGGACTGAAATGTTATAAAAGAAGTAAAACTAATTAATACAACTTGTTTAATAATGTAATTGCAAGGATTCAAACCTGCAAAATCAAAGAAAGTTAAACCAAATTTGTTCCTAAAAATCATTAAAGTGGAATTTGTTTTTTAACAAAAATGATATATTACGTTATTAGATTATATTACTATATATAAGATCGTGGAGACTAAACAAATGTTTTATACAATTAAAACATACCCAGGACTGTAAATCTAATTGAACAGTTAGCAATTACTAACCTTTAAATAAATCATGATACGTATAGTAGATTTCTGCAAAAAAAAATAGGTATAGTAGATTGATATGAAAAGTTCATGTAGCTACAAATCTTATTTAATCACGTAATTGGAGATAATCAAACTCGAGATCATGTACCTTTGTAAATTATAGAATTCGAAATTTAGGTGAAATAAAAAAATATTTATGATAAATATTATTTAAATATGTAGCTAAAGAGATTTGAATTTGGGATTAGGGTGAAATCAATGAAGTTAAAGTAATTAATAAATCTTATTTTATCATTTAGTTGCAAGTAATTAAATCCGAGATTGGGGTGAAATAAAAAAATGAAACTAAATTTCATACTAAATACTATTAAAAGTGGATTTCGGTAACTAATAAACAACATATATTACATAACTATATTAAATTATAATACTATATATAGGATTGTAGAGCATGAATTTTTTTTATATAATTACCGTAAAACTATCTGAACTAACATTTAAAAAATTGAGAAATGTGGAGAAGATTAATATAAAAAATCTACCGTTAGAAATATTAACAATATACATGAAATAAAATGTGGCCCGTGCTTTACACGGGCTACTATGCTAGGTTTTTATGATAACTTAACAATTAGAATATTTTATATAACTTAATTTTGTAACTAAACATTTAGCATTTTTTATAAGGTATTGGTTATATAGAACGCTCATTAACTGAGTAAGACTTTTGTAACACTGTTCGTTAGATTTTATATTAGTAGTCGAAGGTGTAGAGTTGTATAAGTTATGTTGTCTTAATTGATAAGAGAATACGATGACCCAAGTGTATATATTTAATATTATATTTTATTTAAGTGACGTGACTTTTAACGACTAAAGAATATGCAACTCAATGGGTTATATAATAGCCATTTACAATTACTTGACAGAGACACAAAAGACAAATCTAACACAATACATGAGTTGATTTAAATGGGCTTGACGGTCAGCCTCCATTCGAATAATGTTAGGGGGTCTTTCGTTTTTGCCAGATCTAGAGAGATACTACAAGTCCTCCGCCCCAGATTTCACCGCCGCGGTCATCTAGTTCACCGATACTACCAAAAAGGGACTGGTTCCCAGCTCCATCTCGGCCGGCATCCTGCTATCGAGGGGGTGGGTTCCTGGATCGAACTACTCATTGTTGTGTTACCAAGGAAGAGCACTTGGTGAGGAGCATTGTTTTGAGGTAGGGAAAACGTGGTTAACAAATCACTTCGAGGAGGCGGCTGAAGTGCTTTCATTAACCGGAAGAAATCGAGTTCACCCACACTTGAGTGAGCTATCAACACATTTATCGGCCAACCACTTCGTTCGGGAAATAAAGAAAAAGGCGAACATTCTCTGGCGCAAATATTGTTACTAAAAGAGGGCATAACTTCTTTTTCTCCTCATAAAGACAAGAGGAACTACAACAGACAAGAGCAACACAAGCTCCTAGCTCATTAAAACAACATGACTGGGTTGGGCCAACCTATGGTGTACCAGTTGTTATGCCAATAGCAGCGCCGGGTGCGCTTGCTTGTGCAAAGTTAGAGTCATTTTTGCTAGGTCCAAAAGCTTCCGTCAAAAATATTAGGCAAATTTCGGGATCGCCCGGTAAGAATGTCCTTCTTGTCCGGGAATAGCGGGACCTACCCTCTATCGATTTAACCGAAATGCACTACCTAAAGGGAAAGTAAAGGGCAAAAGAATTGGGTAGACTTACTTATAGCTTGATAAAGGGCGGATGGAATGATAGCTGTGAATTCCACATAAATAGAATATAATTAAGTTCTATTAGACCTTTCGCGACTCAAACTGCCGGTACGCTTTCTGGCTCATAATGGCTCAAACGGGGGGGGGGGGCTCTCTATTTGCTTGCAAAAGGATGGTAAAGTACAGACCTATAAGACGCGACTAGTTATAAAAGGTTTCAAACAAATTCATAGTATAAACTATGATGAGACTTTTTCACCAGTTACTGTGGTCAAGTCCATCGGGATTTTTCTAGCAATATCTGCTTACTTTGACTATGAGATTTGGAAAATGGATGTCAAAACCGCTTTCTTATATGTGATCCTTGAAAATGATGTACATATTATACAACTTGAGGGTTTTGTCGATCCAAAGTTTGCTAAGATGGTCTGTAAGTTGCTTCTATCTATTTATAGATTGAAGCAAGCCTCAAGGAGATGCAATATTCATTTTGTTGAACAGTCAAAGAGTTTGTCTTTATTCAAAATGAAGATGAACCATGTATTTACAAGAAGGTTAGTGGGAGCCATGTGACATTCCTAGCATTATATATAAATGACATAGAATAAATAAGGAATGACATACATTCTCTACAGGCTGTTAAGACTTGGTTGAGAAATAGTTTCTCGATGACAGACTTAGGCGATGCTATCTATATATTAGGAATTAAGATCTATAGAGATAGATTGAGGAGATTAATAGATCTCGTCGCAGTACATACATTGATAAAGTATTGCATCATTTTAGGATGCAGGAGACAAAAAGAGGATATGTCCTGATGTCTCATGAGATAGTGATTTCATAGGATGACTGCCCTAAATCATTAAATGATAAGGGCCGTCTTAGAAAAGCTCCATATGCTTCGGCAATTGGATCTATAATGTATGCAATGATATGTACTTATCCTGATATTTCGTATGCTTTGAGCATGACGAAAAGATACCAGTCTAATCCAGGTGAGGGTCACTGGATAGTTGTCAAGAATATTCTTAAGTACTTAAAGAGGACTAAAGATTTATTTTTTGTGTATGGAGAAAATAGGGAACTAGTTGTAAAGGATTACACTGATGCTAGTTTCTGAACCTAATTTTTGGACAGACAAGGATGATTACGTGTTTATGTCTGTTTTGTGTTTTGTCTAAATATAAGTGATGTTAGCTAGAATAGTTCATAGCAAGAATATTGATGATTTCATAATGGAAGCCGAATATATTGATATTTTTGAAATAACCAAGGAGACTGTTTAGGCATGTCTTTAGGCGATATCACCTTATTAGTGAGATTAATGATCAATGAGAATTAAATGTAAAGTGCATAGTAATGATAATGTTACAGACCCACTGACTTAGGCTTTGTCGCAACAGAAGCACGATGGTCATACCAGTTCCATGAGTATTAGATACATGGGTGATTGGCTCTAGTGTAAGTGGTAGATTGTTAGTGTTAGTGCCCTAGAGACAACATTATGATGTTTTAGTTTAAGATATTTGGATTATTAATATTTATGTTCTATCGATTATTCTTTTTATAATTTATTAATTCTTAATATACAGCGATATAAATGTTAGATTAATAAATATCCTTGGAATATGATATGAATTTTATACCTCTAAGTACGTGACTTAGAAATGAGATTATGAGAATAATATCAATATTCCCAAAGGTCCCTAGTCAATTATTATTATTAAGGGACAATAATAATGCATTAAACTGGTGTGTTTGTTGACTGATGATCACATCTCATTGATCATAGGTATAGTGATACTAAAGTCTAAAACACAGGCAGATGTATATGTACATGGTGCTGGACAGACCCAATATGAGATTCTACATGTATGTTGTATCATTAGTAATTCTCACTGTGATAATGATGTAATGGTCCTTAGACTTGAAATCATTATATTTTTATACGAGAATTAATATACTTTGATTACATTAAAAGTTACCTTTGACTGGATAATGATAAAAGTGTATTTCGGGTATATAATGAATTGTATGAGAAATATGAATGATCTAGAAAGGATTTAACCCTCCTAATTTTAGGAGTGATATTATTGGCCTCTTGTGTGAGCTAGACTATGAAATGCGTGGCCACACTCAAATGTTGATTTGATATGATAGTCTACTCATTGATCAAGGAAACATGGATTAAACATTGATGAGGATGACACATTACATGCCTCTAGTTTAATCTATAATATGTGGTTAAAGGGATTATATTACATTGTACATTATTCACAAAAGGTTTAATCGATCACTGATTCAATTATTATTACTAGGGTAGCAATGATGTATTACTAGATGTCGCTCATTATTTACGATTTTAAATTAGATTTAAAATCCGTTGCCAACGTAATAATAACCTATAGGGTCACACACAAAGAATGCTTGAAGGATTATTTAATTTAAATTAGATTTAAATTATATTAAAGTAATTCAAATTATTAATTAAGTATGACTTAATTAATTAGATAAATAATGATATTCAAATTTACTAATATTAATTATGAAATTCAGTTGTTAAATAATTAAGTATGACTTAATTATTATAAAAATAGGAATTTCGAATTAATAATAACTCCTAATTAGTTAAGAGTTATAATTCTTTTTCTACTCTCTATATAATATCTCTTGTATGGCTGATTTTGTGCGCAAGACATCTACTAAAACCCTAGCCACCAAGAGAGAAGATGGAGAGAGCAAGAAGAAATGAGTTTGTGCTAGTACACATCCAATCCCTGAGTTCAAGCATTCGCGTGGATACCGATAAAGCGTAGATCGCGAGAGCGGGATGCGTGGTAATTGAACAATCTTTGGATCTCCATTATTCAACCAATTTGTAAAGCTTCTTTAGGTAAACAATCTGATCTAAGAATTAAATATCTACTTTTTGCATGGATCCTGCGGTGGGTTTTAAAAATTCTAATTCTTTACATTTTTAATTACTGTTTCCGTTATGTTTATGTGCTCGAAACCCTTCAGGTTTCTCGTCAAAAAATGTGAACAGTGTTTGATGGCTCCTTTGCGCTCTCAACCTCAGACCCCTTGCAATTTGCCTACGTATTCCTATTTATAGGGAATCAAGTCAACGTAGTTCTTAGGCAACAAGAAACCTAATGGGCTTAGATTTCTCGTCCTGAGCCCCAGTAGGAAACCTACTGGAAACCGTCTTCTACTAATTTTAGGAATGTCCGCCGATGGGGCCCAACCAGAAAGGCCCAAGGCTCGTCCACAACTTCAAGACTTCACGGATAAGGCATCTTCCTGGCCAAGGATAATCTTCCGCTACCAGCCGTTCTCTAATCCGTGGACGCAGGTATAGCCGTGGTTCACCCCAAATGTTGGACACATCCTTGTCCCCCAAATAAGGATCCCCTACTATATTGCAGGATAAGGGATTGGGTGCAAAGTGCAGGATATTCCGAAGTCTCCCAACGAGGTCACCTGTTGACTACAAAGACAGAGCTCGAAAAACACACACCAGAATTTACCCCACATCCCCAATGAGGACACTCAATGACTACAGGAGGAGGCCTTCCATCCAGGCATACCCTGGAGGTCTCTGACCACGGACACCGCCTTCTTGTGATTATATTACAGGAAGGAGTTCTTCAGTAGAGTACCTACATAAAATAGGTTAGTAATAATAATCTTCTTACTCCTTGAATCATCCAAAGAATCCTTCCAAGTAACTATGTTGAAGCCCCATCAAAGCTACTTTCTTTACTTAGGGCGCGCCCTAATACTTGTGGATAAGTGCCACCTTCAGAAATCAGTTAAATCTCTCTTTCAGGTAACTAGAGGGCGCGCCTCATACAAATAAAGGGCGCGTCCTTTGATTAAATATATTCTTTATTCCTCTCAGCTTTAGGGTGCGCCTTCATCCTTCAAGGTATCCCTGATTCGTACTATGCTAAGGGCGTGCCTCTACATTTCTAAGACTAGAAGGCTTGCCCTAATCTTCCTCGATTATAGGCGTGAATGTCTTAACTTCATCTATTTGACCTGCTTTTGACCCGAATATTACTTTATACCAAATTTTGGGCATAACAACTACCCCCAAAATTCAATATACTATTGAAAATGGGATTGAAATTTTTATCTTCCATCATCATCTGCTAAAAATTTGCGTAAACTTTATTTTCCGAACAGGGCATCCTCCAATAAGGCGCGTTCTTTGAATTTGAAACAATTCCTTTTTTTCTCGGAAAACGAGATCGACATGATTGACAGTTTCCCTACGTCTCCTTTTGCTATAAATACAAGCAAGTAATTATTTTTTACTTTACTCTTTATCTATTTCTCTCCCAAAAATATTTACTATCAGTGGCAATTAGAACTTCTCCTGCTCAGAAACGGCTCGTTCTTCACTATTTCCTCAGCTTTCTCCGATCAATCTCTTCTTTAATTAATAAGGTACTTGATTCTTTTTTTAAATCTCAGATTTCATCAAATCTGCCATTTTTCTTGACATGACTGTTCATTTCTTATTTATGTGTTCTTCATATTGTTATATACTTGTATGCATATGTGTATCTATATCGTATGTATAGTTTTAGATCAGTAATCATAGGATTTTAAAATTTAAATTCATGTTTTTGGAATTCCAACCGTTATTTTAATTACCATCCGCGCCCAATTTAGTTTGTTAGGATGCGCCCTAAAAGGGGTTCTTATGGAATATACTTTTTAGGTTTTCATAGTGAAAATACAAATAATTATCTTTTTAGGGCGCGCCATCTTAGCATATGACGTTCCTTGAAGGACTTTCATGAGATCAGCTTTTAGTCTAGGCCAAATATGGGCAAACCCCCTCTCAAATAGGGCGCACCATCTTATTAAGGCGCGTCATCTTCCCATGTTTTTCTTCTATTTTGACACTTGTTACGATAATGTGCTAATCAAGGCGCGTCATTACTCTTTAAGGCGTGCCTTCTACTCTTTGTAATCTTTTTCCTGTCATTTACTCTTTCTTATTTTTTCTTTGGACGCGCGTTCAATAGACTGTTACTTTTGTTTTGACAGCCGAAAGACGAGGGCGCGTCTTCTCCCTTTCATCCATTCAAAAACTTTCTCACCAAACTCGGGATATATTCTTCCCCAAATACCTATTTTAAATTAGATTTTCCAGACACTCGCAGAACTCCCAAATTTTTGGAACGAGTGGCGCGCCTTATTCAAGAATCTAAATAAGGCAAACTTATGGAAAATTATTCAGATAACTCTTCCTTGGATACTATCCCTTTACCTCAAAGAAAAGGAAAGAAAAAGCTGATTTCTAAAGAAAGGTCACCACTTCCAGCAGACAATGATCTAGATGATTGCCTCGAAGAATTGAATTCAGATATATACAGAGGGGTAGGGATCGAGGTAAATGTGGGAGATGGACCTTCAAAGGTTTCATACAAATCCATTTCCCCAAGCCAATCTTCTCATTCATCACCGGGCAATCCAATTTCACCTGACACTGAAGGCGCGCCTGAAGGAAATTCTTCACTTCTTCGAGATAAAATAAATTTCTTCGATGAAGACATACTTCAATTCTCTAACTCTCCTGCACCTTCACCTGTCCCCTTCGAGCATTGGGAGGTTTCTGATAGTGAAGTAGATTTTGATTGGAGTATGTTAGATATATTTGTGATGTCATGTCTAATCTGATTTGTTTAGTTTCAGATTTTAGTATCAGAACTTAACTGGAAATCAGAACTTGCTGAAGACAAGAAGTTATCAGAACTTAAGGTGTCAGAACTTATATCATGACTTAAGTGTGGGTACACTTCAGATAAAGAAAGCAGCTGATTTACAGGAGAGGATCTGGATTAAACAAGTAAAGATATGCATGAAAAATTGGACAGCTATAGGACTGTAGTAGAAAATCTCTGATTGATGTATTCTAGAAAACAGAATCATTATCATATCAATTAGGAGATATCTTGTAACTGTGTAGTATATAAACACAGATTAGGGTTTACACTATAAGTGTTATCATTCACGAGAATATTATTTATAGTAACCCTAGCAGCTCTAAGTGATATCATACATAACTGAGAGAGTAGATTAAACCTACTGTATAAGAGTTTGATATATTGAATAAACTTGTTTTCTGTTACATACTTGTGTTTATAATCGAATTGATTGTAGATACTATATTCAACCCCCTTCTATAGTATCATTAAGGCCTAACAAGTGATATCAGAGCCAATCTGTTAAGCTTACAAACAGTTAAGATCCAAACAAACAATCAATCATGTCTGATCAAGCAAAAATACAGACCCTCAAGAACCTGCAAAGGTTCAACCCATTCAAAACACCAGTAGATATGAAACCATCAGGGTTCCTTGCTCAGGGTGTCTGAGTACCCTGTATGGAGTGTGAAGATGGCCATGTTTCTGGAAGCTACATATCCAGAATATTTAGACAGAATTTATGATGGTCCACACAAGCCTACAAAGCTTTCTATTACAGTTGGGAATGAGCCACATAAGATGATTCCCAAAGAAAAGAGAGAACTCGCCACTGAAGACATCTCTTCACTAGGCAAGAATGCAAAAGTAAGACACTTGCTTCATAGTGCACTTGACAATGTCATGTCAAACAGGGTGATTGGATGCAAGACTGCAAAAGAAATCTGAGATGCATTGGAAGTGAGATGTTAAGGAACCAATGCCATCAAAAAGAACAGGAAAACAATACTTACACACGAGTATGAGCACTTTGACTCAAAATCTGATGAGTCACTAACTGATACATATGACAGATTCACAAAGCTGTTGAATGATCTGTCACTAGTGGATAAGGAATATGATCAAGAAGATTCAAATATGAAATTCCTACTAGCTCTTCCTGAAAAGTGGGATTTGAAAGCTACTACAATAAAAGACAACTATGAACTTGTTGATATGTCTCTTGATGAAATCTATGGGATGCTCAAGACTCATGAACTTGAGATGGAGCAAAGAAAGAAGAGGCATGGAGAGAAGTCTAAGACAGTTGCTTGAAAGACTAAAGAAAAGCCAATTGTCTCTAGGAAGGCAAAAAGAAAGGCTCTCATCATACAGTCTAATTCAAAGTCATCAGATTCTGATGATGATGATTCAGAACTTGAAAATTTATTTGAAGTGGATGTTGATGCAGAGATGATGCAACTGTGTACTCTTATGGTGAAGGGTATCAAAAAGATAGCCTACAAGAAATTCAGAAAGGGTAAGAAGTTTTCCAGTAAAGGTGGAAGTTCTGACAAGAAAGGGTTCAAAAAGACTGAAGGCAAAGGAGAAAAGTCTGACAGAGGAGACAACTCAAATGTCAAATGCGACAATTGTGGTGAAAAAGGCCATATCTCTCCTGATTGCAAGAAAGGAAAAGGTGATATAGGCCAGACACTTATCACAAAAAAAAACTGGGCAGACACTTCAGAATCTGAAGAAGAGGTAAAATATGCCTTAATGGCAAATGCTGATAGCAGTTTTGATGCTGATGAACTAAAGGTACCTCTATCAACTCTTGCTTTTGATATAGAAGATATTACTGAGTTGAGATTATTTCTGAAAAACATTTATATTAGTTATAGAGATCAGAAGATTAAAATCTGAAAATCTAAAGTACAATAACAGAAATAGCTATCTTGAAGAAGAGTTAATCAAGATGAACACTATTCAGGCAGAGAGAGATAATGCTGTGTATGTTAAGAATGAATTGCTTAAACAGAATGGTTATCTAAAAACTGAATTAGAAAAAGAAAGAGAAATTATCAGGGCTTGGACTAACTCAGGCAGAACAACTCAAAATATTCTAAGTAGTGGAAACTGGAAATAGGGGTTAGGTTATAAAGATGGTAAAAGTGAGAAAGGGACTTTGCCAATTAAGCCAATTGCTATCAAACAGATTGTAAAGCCAAAGGTAAATCCTGTTAATTTTTTTGCAAAAACTGTTGTATCTGATTCTGAAGAGATGAAAGACTCTAAAACAGAAGTCAAAGAAAAGTCAACTTCTGACAAATCAAAACATGATAAACCAACTTTGGTGAACATTGGCTTAATGACAAAGAAGCAGCTTAAGTATAAGCTGAAAGAGATTAAAAATGTGAACAAGGTAAAGAAAGCTAGGAAAAATAGAAATGGAAAGGAAGGTGTGAATAAACGTAATAATTATATGCCTGTTCCTAATGCTCCTAGAAATAAATGCTATAATTGTGGAAACTCTAACCATCTTACTTCTTTTTGCAGGAAAAATAAAGATATAAACTCTTTACCTCTCTTTACCTCCTAGATCAGGAGTTAAGAGTCAGTCTGTTAGGATTAAACCACAAAATCCTTATTTTCATTGTGGTAGTTTATGGCATTCTATTTATACTTGTAAGGAATATCATAGTTTGTACTATGATTATTATGAAATAAACCTTCTTTAAAGAAAGTTAGTGTAATTCCTTCTAGTGTAAATTTCGATGTAAAGTCTGATATAAAGTCTGATAAAAAGCATGTTAGCATAAACTGTGAAACTAAATCCGCTGCAAATGCTAACAAACTTAACAAGACCAAAGGATCCAAGAAAGTCTGGGTCCTTAAAACTAATCAATAGTGGTATTTGTGATTGCAGGGCAACAGGAAAAATATCCTGGTTCTGGACAGTGGATGTTCAGGACATATGACTGGAAATAAAGCCCTGCTATCAGACTTTGTGGAGAAAGCTGGCCCAGGAGTTTCTTATGGAAATGGAAACATGGGAAAGACTCTGGGATATGGCAATATCAATCTTGGGAATGTCATAATTGAAACAGTAGCTCTTGTCTCATGACTTAAATACAATCTGCTAAGTGTGAGTCAAATCTGTGACAAAGGTTATCATGTGGATTTTTATGAAGAACACTGTGAAGTTGAAAGTAATTCTACAGGCAAAATGGTTCTGAAAGGTTACAGACATGGTAACATATATGAAGCCAGACTTTCAACAAATTATGATGGTTCTGCAATCCGTCTCTTAAGTAGAGCATCAATTGAAGAAAGCTGGAATTGGCACAAGAGACTCTCTCATTTAAATTTTAACATAAATGAGCTAGTAAAGAAAGATCTTGTGAGAGGACTGCCAAAATCAATATTTGCTCCTGATGGTCTTTGTGACTCATGTCAAAAGGCAAAATAAAGAAAATCTTCATTCAAGAGCAAAATTGAATCCTCAATTCTTGAGCCTTATCACTTACTGCATGTTGATCTATTTGGTCCAGTCAATGTCATGTCTATTGTAAAGAAGAATTATGCTATGGTTATAGTGGATGAGTTCACAAGATACACTTGGGTGTATTTCTTGCACAAGAAGAATGAAACTGCATCTACTCTAACTGATCATGTCAGACAGCTGGATAAGTTAGTCAAAGATTCTGTTAAAATAATAAGAAGTAATAATGGCACTGAGTTCAAGACTTCAATCAGGGAAGAGTTCTGCAAAGAGCAAGAAATAAAGCAGGAATTTTCTGTAGCTGGAACTCCACAGCAGAATGGAGTTGTAGAAAGAAAGAGCAGGACTCTTATTGAAGCTACACGAACTATGCTTGATGAAGTAAAGCTACCAACCTATTTTTGGGCTAAAGCTGTGCAAACTGCTTGTTTTATACAGAATGCTACACTCATAAACAAGCATGGAAAACACCATATGAGATGGTGAAGAAAAAGAAGCCAAATCTGAAATACTTTCATGTATTTGGATGCAAGTGTTTTGTTCTTAAGACTCATCCCGAACAGTTGTCAAAATTTGATCTAAAAGCTGATGAAGGAATTTTTGTTGGATATCCATTTTCCACAAAAGCCTTCAGAGTCTACAATTTAAGAACAAGGGTTGTCATGGAATATATCAATGTATCTTTTGATGATAAGAAGATTACTGGACTTGAAATTTCAATGATCATGATCAGCTGAGATTTTGAAAATGAAGATGTAAATTCTGATGACCTAAATCCTGATCCTGTAAGTTCTGACGGGTTAAATTCTGATGTCATTGAAACTGTGGTAACTACTCCAAAGGAAAATGCACCTGCGCAGGGGGAGCAAGCTGATGATCATACCACATCTCAAGACTCTCAAGAAGCATCAGAACCAGTCACTGGCTCTTCAAGTTCTGATTCATCAAGTTCTGATGAGCCAAATTCTGACAATTATGGAAACTCTAATTCTTCAATTCCTGAAGGATCCAACTCAAATTCTGGAATCTCAGAGAGCATAACTTCATGGGGAGCATCAGAAAATGCTGATGGAGATAGTATGGATCATGGGGGAGGATCCAGTTCTAGAGATCAACTTCTATATGCAAGAAAGTGGACTAAATCACACACACCTGAGTTAATAATTGGAGATCCTGAAGCAGATGTCAGAACTAGAACAACAACAACAAATGAATGTCTCTATCATTCATTTCTATCTCAGACGGAACCAAAGAAAGTGGAAGAAGCTCTTCAAGATGCTGATTGGGTGCAAGTAATGCAGGAAGCGTTAAATGAATTTGAAAGAAATATAGTCTGGACCCTAGTACCAAGACCAAATAACAGAACAATTGTTTGTACAAAATGGGTGTTCAGAAATAAAACTGACAGTGATGGCATAATTACAAGAAATAAATCAAGGCTGGTTGCTAAAGGTTACTCACAACATGAGGGTATTGACTATGATGAAACATTTGCTCAAGTTGATAGATTGGAAGCCATAAGAATCTTTTTGGCTTATGCTGCTCACAAGAAGTTTAAAGTCTTTCAAATGGATGTGAAAAGTGCTTTTCTCAATGGATAATTAGAGGAAGAGGTATATGTTGAACAACCTCCAGGATTTGTAGATCCAAAATTTCTTAATCATGTTTACAGACTTGATAAAGCACTCTATGGCCTAAAGCAAGCTCCAAGAGCATGGTATGAAACTCTGGCACAATTTCTTCTGGAAAGTGGATTTACCAGAGGCACAATTGATAAAACTCTGTTCTATATCAACCAAGGCAAGGACTTACTTTTAATCCAAATTTATGTTGATGATATCATTTTTGGTTCTATAAATGCCAAACTCTGTGAAAAGTTTTCAAAGCTAATGCAGTCAAGATATCAAATGAGTATGATGAGAGAACTTAGCTATTTTCTGGGACTTCAAGTCAAGAAAACTGAAGAAGGTGCTTTTATAAATCAATCCAAGTACACCAGAAATTTACTCAAAAAATTTGGAATGCAAGACAGTTCAACTGCATCCACTCCCATGGCCACACCCACAAAGTTAGATAAAGACACTGGAGCATCAGTAGATATTACTAACTACAGAGGTATGATTGGCTAACTTCTATATTTGACTGCAAGTAGACCTGATATCATGTATGATACCTGTCTATGTGCAAGATTTCAGGCAGATCCAAGAGAACCTCACCTTATAGCTGTAAAAAGAATTTTCAAGTATCTTAAGGGTATTGCTGATTTGGGATTGTGGTATCCCAAAAAATCAGACTTTAAGCTAATAGGTTACTCATATGCAGATTTTGCAGGATGCAAAATTGACAGGAAAATCACAAGTGGAAGCTGCCAATTTCTTGGAGGCAGATTGGTTTCTTGGTTTAGCAAGAAACAGAAATCAATTTCCAGATCAACTGCAGAAGCAGAATATATTGCTGCAGGAATCTGTTATGCACAGATTCTTTGGATGAAGAATCAGTTAATGGACTATGGGTTAGAATTTTCTAAAATACCTATTTACTGTGATAATCAAAGTGCTATTGCTATAACAGGAAATCCAGTTCAACACTCAATGACAAAGCACATCAGTATTATGTGTCATTTCATAAGGGAACATGTGATGGAAGGTACAATGGAATTGCATTTTGTTCCAACAGATCAACAACTAGCAGGTATCTTCAAAAAACCACTATGTGAAGCTACTTTTACAAGACTGGTAAATGAACTTGAAATGGTTTCAGGTTCTTTCTCAAAATCTGTTTAGTTTTTGTTCTCATACATCAGACTTTATGATCAGTGTTTATGGATTCTCTTATCTCAATGTAATCTGTGCTTAAATTGTAACATATTAAACACTGCTTTTAATCTAATGTGACTCTATAAACTCTGAAAGTGTTTTGAATGTTCAGTGACTATTTAATCCAATGAGGATTATTTTGTTAGATGCTGACTTAATAGTCTTTAACAAACTATGTATCCCATGTTTGAATTAGTTATTTATGTGGAAACCAATAACACAAGCAAATTCTGACTTTGATCTTAGTCGAATTTACTTCCTATATCTTATTACTAACTCACAAAATAGATTATTGCTTCTTATCTATCAAATTCTGATGTCAGTAAATCTTAAGGATGAACTACATGCTTGATAAGCCTCACTTATCTGAAGAAAATAAAAAAATTGAAATCATGTACTACTTTGAGATCTAGAGTAATTTATGTGAAAGGGAAGATCCAAGTGTATTGATGGTATTAAGTTATATGAATTAAAAAAGCAAATTAATTTTTCTTGGTGACTTTTCACATTCTCTGATTACTGGATAGATATTCTGATAACAACATTAATTCTGATGGCAGTTGTAACTCATTTCCACTGAGAAGCCCTTGTCAAAAGAACTTCAAAAGATGCATAAAATAAGCACAAATAGTTGAGGTGGATTCTTGCATAACTTTATTCTACAATAGACTTCACAATTCAAGACAGATTTTAAGCATTTTTCTTAGTTATGCCTTATTTTTAAGATATACTGAAGTTTATCAGACTTTAATCTTTATCTGATCATTTGCACATACACACACTATCACTCCACATGAATGATGAAAATTATTGTGGTGATTAAGTTGTTTCTGATAAACAGTTAAGTATTATTTGCATAAATTCTGAGGACAAGTTCTGATTATGTTCTGATGATTAAACTCTGAAGAAACCAGTCAGTATTTGTGTGAAGAAACACAGAAATAGTCATTCACTTTTTGAGTACAGAAGCCATGTTCTGATGACCATTAAATTCTGATAATTGTTAAGTTCTGATGCAAATCCTGATGCTTGCGTGGCATTATTTATTTACTTGACTTATTTTTGGTATTTACTATAACGGTTATATTTCTCAGCAAAATAATTAGGTAAGATAAAAACAGTCATAATCATTTGTTAGTGGGTTGTGTGTTGGTTTTGGTATGTGCATGTGTGCAATAATTACTGCATGTTTACCGTGCCCACTATTTATGTTTTGATCCAATCTTCTGTGGAACCCCTTCTTTCTCTACTCCTGACAGATGATGCCAAAAAGGGGGAGAAGGTAGTTAAGTCCAAATGCTCACCAAGCCAAATACTGAAGAAAAAGGATGATCATGGAGATGACCAGGAAAACTCTGAAAAGAGTAGAGGTCAAAGTCAAGGGAAGCAGCTGAGAAGAATTCCCACTCAACAGACAAGTTCTCATAGAGCTGCTATGCAAGGGAGGAATAAGGAAGGAAAGAAGCCAACAAACCAGGATACTCATTTGTTAATCACAAATGCTGATACTTCAAATACTGATGATCAAATTCTGTCAACTACTTCTGATGAGATAGTCCAAGCTAGAAGTCAAGAGTCACAGAAGTTTTTGCAGACTTTGAAATTCAAAGGAAAGAAAGCAACATTCTTCAACAAAGATCCCAAAATTCAATTTGTTGAAGAAGAATTGGCCAAGAGACTATTCCTTAAGGATAATTCAAGAGTGGATTTAAAGGAATTAAGAGAAGAAGAAGGTAAATTTGCTTGCTGCTGAGAAGAGCAAACCCAAGTCAGAAGCTTCTGATGCTAAAAAGCCATCAAGGCCAAAAGAAAAAAGGGATGGTGATAAGAGAAAGATCTGCCACAGAGATTTCTAGATCAAGGACTAGATCTCAAACTACTACTGATCCCAAAGATAAGGGAAAAGGAAAAGTTGGGGAGACAGTCAAGAAACAGAAGATGAAGATTCCTCAAATTCTGATGGATCATGTGTGCAAGATGGTTCAAGTCTTTGATGATGCTGCTGCTGAAGATGAAACAGTTGAAACTCTGAAGAGAAAGAAGATGATGAAAGAATCTAAGACAACCTCTGACATAGCTCAAGTTGTTCAGAGTGAAGATATTTCAGAACAGCAAGCTACAGATAAAACTGCAAATCCTGACCAATTCATCAAGACATCAACCTCTGACACTGCTCAAGTTGACATAGACAACTTAACACTTGATCAGAAAAATAAGCTGCTATGGAACAAAGCTACTCCTGTGGAACCTAAGACCAATCTAATGCTGAATCAGCTTGTATCTTTTGGGGTTAGACCTAAACAAGCTAAAGACAAGTTTGGATTAGGTTCTGACAAAGAAAAGAGACAAACAGGAGTAGAAGTTGCTCTCAGAGAACCTTTCATTTTGACAGATAAGCCATATGAAGAAATCAAACAAAAGCACCTTGAAAAAGTGTTGTCTGCTTAAATTGTCATGGATACTCATGATGAATCAGAAGTTAAAGAAAAAATGATCATGTTTCTCAATGATGGTAGAACTTAGAGACTAGCAGATTCTGATGTGCTAAAGAAGTCTGTCAAAGAGCTTCAACATATTCACTACCTTCTGGAAGTAAAATCTGATGTTACAAGAATATGGTTAGATTACATTCTGAAGGCTATAAGAGATCTTCTCAGAATTTCTGGTGCAAAAGCTTCTGAATACATTCCAAAAATCAATGAAGATGATGGATGGGAAGTTTCTATGAAGAAGAAGTCTGCCAAGATTGAAGTAATTCTGAAGGGAAAGTGTCTATACTATAATGAAGACTCTTCACATCCCAAAGTTATCAGACTCGGAGATGGGCTTGAACGAACATCAATTCCTACACTCAGAGCAGCCATTTATCAGATTGGTGATAATGAAGATGAAGAACTGATGCAAGTTAAAGCACATTTAGTTGAAGTTCTGAGAAATGCTAAGGACAAACTGGTAACAGACTTTACAAGGAATCACTATGGATTCAGATTGATCCAGTGAATTTGGTAAAAGCTACATGTACTGTAAGTTGTATTTAGCTGTTTAAAATAATATCTCATTACATTTGTACTTAAATGTTTTTGACATCATCAAATCTATTAACTTGTATATTTTTCATAATTTACAAGTTGGGGGAGATTGTTAGATATATTTGTGATGTCATGTCTAATCTGGTTTGTTTAGTTTCAGAAGTTAGTATCAAAACTTAACTAGAAATCAGAACTTGCTGAAGATAGGAAGTTATCAGAACTTAAGGTGTCAGAACTTAAATCAGAACTTAAGTGCGGGTACACTTCAGATAAGGAAAGCAGCTGATTTACAGGAGACGATCTGGATTAAACAAGTAAAGATATGCATGAAAAATTGGACAACTATAAGACTGCAGTAGATAATCTCTAATTGATGTATTCTAGGAAATAAAATCATTATCATATCAATTAGGAGATATCTTGTAACTGTGTAGTATATAAACACATATTAAGGTTTATACTATAAGTGTTATCATTCATGAGAATATTATTCATAGTAACCCTAGCAGCTCTAAGTGATATCATACATCACTGAGAGAGTAGATTAAACCTACTGTAACAGAGTTTGATATATTGAATAAACTTGTTTTCTATTACATACTTGTGTTTATAATCGAATTGATTGTAGATACTATATTCAACCCCCTTTTATAGTATCATTGAGGCCTAACAGAGTAAATATGAACCATATACTGAAGCAGTGAAGAAGCGTTTCAGGAAGGAACATGGAAAGCTATTTTGTGTAGGATTGTCCTCGGCCTCAACTGATGAACAATTAGAATGGCTGATGGAGTTTTATGATATGGAAGGTATTTGGGCGCACCCCCAGAGCATGATGCGCCCTCACATTTTTAACTATGGTTAAATTTTAGAATTCCTAGGATGGTGACCAGGCCCAAACTAGTTTCTCTTAGTGTGGGCGCGCCCTCACACCCCTATCTTAGGAATGTAATCGAGTTGTACGACTTGACACCTCCTCAATTATCACCCAACAGCTACAAATTTGTCTTGGCCTTGTATATATTATATATGGATCTAGGTTTTCCCTCACCCACCATGGAAGAAGTCAGCCACTTCTTCAGCCTCCGTAAGTCTGATCATGGCTACTACTATTTAGTAGTCAATAAACAGCATAACAAGAAAGGCCTTTCATCTGGGAAGGTTAGCCACGAAAAATGATGGAAGGAGAATTTCTTCTATTTATACGATGTTCCCAGAAATAGGATTCAGTTCAACACGGAACCAAGTAAGGGCGCGCCCTAACTTTCATTATCTCTCTATTTTTAGTTTTTTCTTTCTTCTTATATCTTACGCTTCTTATATAATAGACAAACCTTATGTGCAAGAGCTAGAGGGCGAGCCCAAAGCTCGTGCAGAAGCTGTACTTAGGATTTCCGCAGAGAAATGGAATTTAAAAACTCTTGTCATAAAATATAACCTAATACGAGCTGGTATTCTTTTGGATTTGGTTGGGACCAAGCGTAAGTATGTTAAGTTTAGGAAGGGTAATACAGTTTCACGTGTCATTGATGTTGACAGTGATGATGAAGTAGAAGAAGAATAATTTGAAGACACCACTCTTCAGAGTGACATTCCTATAGGTTTGAACTTGTTTTTTCTTGTTAATTTAAGCACTTTTAAATAAGGCGCGCCTTTGCGTTTGGGCACGTCCTCTGCTTTATCTTGAATACATATTATGATTATGTTCATGTGCCAAAGGTTATGATATGTCTTTGGGATACTTCTTTTTTGTTACATTAAGTGCTTTTTAAAGAGGCGCGCCTTCAATCTGGAATGCGCCCTTTCTTTAATCATGATCCATTATAATTTCCTCTATTTGCACATATTTACTATTTTCATTTAGCAGTTATAAATTTTTGAAGATTATGTAGTTTTCTTTTTATTGCACTAATAAATTTTCTTGATTCTTGCACAAATATGGCCCCTCCTAGAATCCCAAAGTCATTTGGGGCGCGCCCTGGTGATAATCCGAAGGCAAGGGTGCAGAAGAAAGATGCCCAGAAAACTCAGTATTCCACCCCCATTCTTGTTCATGTTTCCCAATCGACTCTTATTCCGAAAGAAACGATTATAGATCTCACTGAGAAATAGGGCGCTCCAAAAAACCCAAGATTGAAAGTGCACCTTCTAATCCTACTTCCATGGACCTCAACTACCTAGGCCCCCTTGGATCCCTTTATGTCACAGATGAGGAGGTTAATAAGTGGCATGTAATGGATTTGGAGGAATCCACTAGGGCCTCAGTCAAGGCTTCTTGCTAGCTTTTATTTCACTTCACTCAGGTTGTGGATAACCTATTGGAGGAAAGGGCGTGCCTCAAAAGGTTGCAGGGAGATAATAAAATTCTCCAAAACAATCTTAAAGATAAGGATCTTCTCAATTCCAAGGACATTAAAGCGAAAGACTCCCAAATCTCTTTTCTCAAAGGGAAGATGGATAACTTGGGTTCCCAACTTGAGATTGCAAACAAAAAAGCTGAACTTCTTCATACCAAACTTGAAGAGACAAAGCTCAAGATAGAGTACCTCGAAGGGCATCAGAGGGACGACTCGTTGAATGAAAAAAGGGAGATTACAGATGACGCCTTTGCTTGTGGATTTCACTTCTACAGGATTGGGTTCGTGGTAAATGATCCAGATTATTCTTTTGAAAAGTTCGGCAAGGAGATCGTTGTAGAAATGGAAAATTTCAAGAAGGAATATGCCGATGAAATCAAAGAAAGGAGGATTGAACTTGGTTTGGAAGAAGACGTCACAGGCGCGCTCTCAAACTAAGACAAGGACGTGCCTGAAGTTGATAGGTCCGATCCTCTTCAAGTAATTCCTCCAAGTGAAGATACACAGGGCGCGCCCTAAGGCTCTATTTTAAATTATGTTCAACTAAATCCTTACTTGAGGTGCCATCCCTCTTTTAAAGTTGTGCAAATTGTAAAAACTAAGTACTTTACTTTTTGCATGTTTTGCTCTTATGACAATTATCTGGCTTTACCATATCTTGCTTTTATTCTTACCAATTACATGCCTTCAATAAGCATATATGGGGCATCAATCTTTGGAGCACGCCTTGTCATCAAATTTAGGGCACACCCAATTCCAAGGCATGCCTCATAGCTTTGGATTTCAGATTATTTTGTCATTAATTCTTCGATTTTTTTGCAAGTAAAATTTCCTAAGTTAACAACTATATGAGGCACTTCTACCATTAGGGCGCGCCCTAAAAAGTAAATACCATCTTAGAATGCATAATATTTTGAAGATCAAAATATTTTCTAAGTCACAATATTGAGGACGCACCTGTTAAACATGGCATATCCTAAGGCTTTTGCTTTATTCGACCACAAATACTTTATTTGTTGCTTCTGCTACGGATTTAGAACATGTCTCTTGATTTTATATGAGAATCAATTCCAAGGTACGTAGTCATATATACTACCCCCAGGCTAGGAGGAATTTATTTGCTACAAGTCTATTACATAAAATCAATCATAGAAAGGAGAGGGCCATAGCCGCCCCCAACTGATAATACTTTCACAAGTGCTCCGCATTCCAGATGTTAGTCGCTAAACACGCGCTAATATTACACGCAAGTATACGAGTTCGCAAGTAGTATAAGATATAAAAATATTCGATCCCACATAGACTGTATTGGTTAACTATCTAATTACGCACCTAAGCAACAATGTATGGTTATTATTCAATGCTAAGACGATAACAAGTGTGGCGCCCCAAAACCCGGGGTCAGGAGTCTCGGAAGCCACGCCATCTTAAACTCACACAATTCACACTACAATAAATAAATACTCACGCTTCACGACCCCACACTTATCACACACACACTTACAGGTATTGTCTTGGAAATGAACCATCATAACTAGAGTAATTTTTATTACAATCCAAGTAATTAATCTTACCGGGGAGTGACCTTTAGGTAAGGCTAGTCTGTCGGCCAAATATACGTTTCTTGTTTCTTATCTTACATAAATCATACTTATAAATAAGCCGAACTATAAACAACTGAAAACTAATCCAGTTTATTCTGACTTCCTGTGGTACAGCACCAAACAATCTACGGAACAGCTGGCTATTTCCTACCCGTTTCCTGGCTGTGGTTCTCATGGTAGGCATCTTGATTCACTGTTGTGTTGTGTTAATTTAAGAAAACAAGTGTGAGTTATAATGCTTAGCATAATAATGTACAGTATGGAAATGACTGTATGATAACATCATATATTATATATATGTTTTATTCGAAAATAGTTTTCCTTGATGTCACACAACTTCTTACGAAAACAATTCTTTAATGGGGGTTTTAATAACTTGCGAATACCTTAATAGTAATCCCAGCACCTAGGCTTGGGTTACGGTATTGAATTTCAATTCCAATTGGAAGAATTTGGACATTCACTGGAGGCAGCGCATACGATGATCAGTCGTACTATGGAAATAGTAACCTTTTCTACTAGTAGAAGGACAAAACCGTCATCTCTCGGGTATCACCCTTGCCGCATACGGGCTATGTGTCCTCATTTCGGGTATACACACACTTCGCAGGTCCATAGGTACATATTGTACCGTCTCCTAGGTACCAGTAGCCTATCCAATACACGAAGTACTTGGATTCTACCCCTTTCTTGTCCTTTAGGAAATCCTATCATGTCTCGAGAACTCGAACCACATCGAAGTTCCTCCAAGCGTTTTGCTTAT
Organism: Apium graveolens; assembly: GCF_009905375.1. Lineage (NCBI taxonomy): Eukaryota > Viridiplantae > Streptophyta > Magnoliopsida > Apiales > Apiaceae > Apium > Apium graveolens. The sequence goes on along the minus strand of NC_133650.1, from coordinate 266,788,338 downwards.
TGATAGGCATAGCTTTACTATATATATATATATATATATATATATATATATAGGTACTTCTGAAAGTTTCGGAGGAAGTACTAAGGATGTGAGTTGACCATTGTCAATAGATAATTAATAAGGGGGAAAAGTTTCTCCTTGAAACTATATTCAAAATATTAATAAGTCGGGATAATATTCACCGACGATCTGAAATTATTTGAATGATACTTCTAAATTAGAAAGTAGGTTTTATATCAGGATCTATAATTTTTAAATCAATGATAAACCCTTTAATAAATAATAATAGTAGTCTATAAATGATTAAATGATAATTGATATTAATCATACCCCGAATGAGTATATTCTCTAAAAGATTTATTTAAAATAATATTTCTCAACTAGCTATGTCTACATAATTAGTAATCTAAATGATTAATCGGGTTTAAATTAAATAAACGTTGGAGTATACTATTCCCATAATAAAGGAATACGTATATAATATTTATTATCCGAACAATAAAATATAGTTGAGGGGATATGATTGTTGGGAAAATCGTTTTAATAAAAGTTCGAGGTGTTTTAATGTTTCGTAAATGGACGATGAGTCCCTTTAAAACGTACTTTTATGGACTTATACCCGTCTTATAATATCTCCGGAATGATTCCCGGGTTTTATCTTAAATCCCGACCGATCCTCGGTCTTATATAATATGTCACGCTTAAAGCGAAATAACATTTCACGATATATACTTATCGTACAACATCGCTACATTATGCGAAAATTCATCAACTACGTATCATGGCAAACATGGTATTTAAGCGATGATAGTAAAAAAATCCTTTCACAACACAACAGAAAAATGGAGCTGGGTTTGTAAACTTGCCTGGGTATCTCGAGGTGGAGGATGCTCTAGGTTCCGCTCGGAAATCTATAACCATAAACACATTTCATTTCGTTAGGTTCCGTTCTAATTTACGGTATCTCACACTTATGCGCTACTCATTTTGCACCCTCTAAACTCATACTACCCTCAACATTTCTTTTAAGTCATATTCATATTATGGTCACTTCATTTTCCTAAGTACCTTGGGTCCATTCTCATTATCGTCGTCGGCTCCGCTTAAGGATTCTTGGGGTTTCTACTCGCGCGGTCTCGGCTCCGACATTTTTATAAAATTGAGAAATCATTATTTTGACTTGAAATTTTTATGAAAGTTAGGAAACTCAATATTTTACTCTCCGTAAAAATTTCATGATTTATTAATACTTTTAAGTCTATCCTTTATATTTTTAAAGTTCGTAATTCGTAGCAGTTTTTGTCGCGTAAATCACTTTTACTAAAACGACCATAACTTTTGATCCGTAAATCAGAATCAGATTCAAGCACCCAAACGATCCTTATAACATTGTCTATCCTAAACAAAGGTTACTTTTCAAGAATATACAGTTTACAACTTCGGGACTTTCTGCAGAAACTTAAAATTATGGTTTGTTGGTTTTAACGAAGTTACGTTTACGATCGGGGTTTCGTTTACGCCCTAACTATCAACACAACCACCAAAAATCATCATATCATCATCAACACACAAACTCCTCTCAAGAACATCATGTTCTTAAGGCAACAACAACCAACTTTAATCTACTTAACTTAAACACCAAGATTTCATTAATACTACTTAGTAAACTAGGTTTACTACCACATACTAAATGGATCTTAAAAGTGAACCTTAAATAAAGTTGGGCCAAAGATTTTTATCTTTCTTGAAAGCTTGAGATGTGTTCTTGAGGATGGTGGAGGTTTGGAAGTGCTTGGTATGATTTTTAGAACCTAAACCACCATTGAAATCAAGAAACCAAAGAGAGGTTACTATTCACACTATTCACTAGTGAGTTTCTTGAATTTATTCCACCCATCAAACATTGATAAAAAAGATATGAAAGAATTTTCTTACCTTAGTTTATTTCTAGGAGGCTTGGGAATTATTGGGTGATTTTACAAGAGCTTGAACTTGGAGTTTTGAATTCCAATTCTCCCTTTTTTCTTCAAATTGCCGAATGGGAGCTAAAATGGGGATGGGGGGGGGGGTATTTATACTACTTGGTTGCTCCTATTGGATGCTTTGGATAGGTTGCTTCTTGGAAGATGACTTGATATCTTGCAACTTGATTTTATTCTTCCTAGGATAGCATTCTAGGTTTATTCCTTGTTGCCAAATCCATGGACATATCTTTGTAGCTTGCTAGCTTACAAGCTAACTACAAGGTTAGCTTCCTTAGCTCACTATTTGCTAGCTAGCTTGGTCATCCTATGGTTAGCTCACTATTTGATGAAGTAACCATGGTTTAGTTAGTGCGTTATGTTTATTTAATCGTTTACGCGTTCGCTCGGTTACTTAAACGTTCTCCGTAATACTTACTCGTAATTGGTTCGCGATGTAATTCCTTTCGTATTTATTCCTTATATTTTTATTTATCCTACTTGAATATAAATCCGTAGGATTTTAATCTCGTAATTATATTGTGATTCCCGTAATCCTCGATAAGTCGTAAATACGGTCGTTTTTCAAAGTTCGTTTTCTTCGAAAACTAATAGCATTTACATACACTCATTTGGTACGTATAGTAGTAATATCAATTCTGAAACTCATTTTCTCATGCACTACATAGTGTGGGATCAAAATTTTTTCCTGTCTGTCAGGGTTACCATTCATTAAACGTTTTACAAGGTCTCAAAATTTTGAGTTATTACAGTCTTCCCCTCTAACAAGGATTCCGTCCCGGAATCAATTAGAAAATAAGTGGGGATATCTATTCCTCATTGCGTCTTCAAGTTCCCAAGTTGATTCCTCAACATTTTGATTTCTCCACAAGATCCTAACTAGCTTCACCGTTTTGTTCCTCAGCACTTGTTCTTTCTGGTCCATTATCCTTACTGGCTGCTCGATGTAGGTCATGTCTGGTTGTAAATCTACCTGCTCGTACTCTATTATATATCGTGCATCGGCATGGTACTTCCTCAACATGGACACGTGGAACACGTTGTGTACTTGTTGCAAATTAGGAGGCAAGGCGAGCTCGTAAGCTAGAGGTCCTATTCTCCTCAAAATCTCAAAGGGTCCTATGAATCTGGGACTCAACTTCCCTTTCTTTCCAAATCTCATCACTCCTTTCCACGGAGATACCTTTAGTAGCACATAATCTCCTACTTCATATTCCCTATCCTTCCTGGTCTGGTTGGCGTACTTCTTTTGTCTGTCATGGGCTGCTACCAGTCTTTTCCTGATGAGTCCTACCATTTCTCTGGTCTGCTAGACTAACTCTGGTCCTAATATCTTGTGTTCTCCGACTTCTTCCCAACACAGGGGAGAGCGACATCTTCTCCCGTAGAGAGCTTCATACGGGGGCATTTCTATGCTAGCGTGGTAGCTATTGTTATAAGCAAATTCGATCAGGGGTAAGTGGTCATCCCAATTTCCTTTGAAATCAATGGCACACACTCCTAGCATATCTTCTAGGGTCTGAATAGTCCGTTCACTTTGTCCATCGGTCTGGGGGTGGTAAGCGGTACTCATGTTTAGTCTGGTGCCTTAATATTCCTGGAAGCTTCTCCAAAATCGGGAATTAAACCTCGGGTCTCTATCTGACACTATGGCTACAGGAACGCCATGTCTCACTACAATTTCCTTCAAGTAAATATCTACCAACTTGTCTACGGTGTACCTTTCGTTGATTGGTAGGAAGTGTGCGGACTTGGTCAGTCTATCAATGATAACCCATATTGCATCGTGATTAGTCTTTGTCCTTGGTAAGTCCATCACAAAATCCATGGCTATGTGCTCCCATTTCCATTCCGGAATCTCTAGGGGTCGTAATAGTCCACTAGGTCGCTGATGTTCCGCCTTCACTCTCTGGCATGTCAAGCACTTGCTGACCCACTCTGCTACTTCTCTCTTCATGTTAGGCCAACAATAATATTCCTTAAGGTCACGGTACATTTTCGTACTTCCTGGGTGGATTGAATATCTAGAGTTGTGCCCTTCGTGCAACAGCTCATCCTTTAACTCTTGCACATTTGGAATCCAAATTCGGGACGCATACCTCATGATCCCTTTCTCGTCCTTCTCGCATCTTACTTCTTCACCGATCAAGGTTCCTCTTTCTTCATTCATCTTCTTTTCCTGACATATTCGTATCTTTTCAGTCAGCTCTGGCACTAGCTTAATCTCAAATAATCCTTCCGTTCCCCTACCGGTCATCCTCACGTCAATTTCCATCTTCTCAAATTCCTTAATCAACTCCTCCGATGTCATTATCATCTTGAGTCTTTCCCAATTGGATACCGCCTCTATCTTGGTTGGGTCAACTAAAACTCCTTTGCTACTCACCACATGTCCTAAAAACCGAACTTCTCTCAACCAAAACTCGCACTTCGAAAACTTGGCATACAATTTCTCATTCCTCAAGATTTCTAAGACTATCCTCAAATGTTCTGCGTGTTCTTGCTCTGTCTTTGAGTAGATCAGAATATCATCGATAAAAACTATCACACATATATCCAGGTACTTTTTGAACACTTTGTTCATCAAATCCATAAAGGCCGCGGGTGCATTGGTTAACCCAAACGACATAACTAAGAACTCATAGTGTCCATACCTAGTGCGAAAATCAGTCTTCGGTATATCTTCCTGAAAGGCACATGGCATAGCCTATTTGTATATTCGAGGATATAACTCAACTCAAATAAGAATGTAATAAGTAAATAGTGGATCTATCGTTAGAGAGATCTCACAAAGTAACATCTGTCAAAGGGTTAAGAAACATTATTCATCTACAGACTTGAAGACTTAATTCACTGGAAGAAGCTCAAGAAATTGATCAAGCCTCAGTGATATAAATCAAGATTGTGGATTTAATCAAGCGACAGAGATCTCGTCAGGGTATCAATTAATTACAAGGATTTAATCTGAAGAAAATCAAGAGTATCAAGGTCAAGGCTTGAAGAAACGTCACGGAAGTTAGTCACTCATGAACCAGACAGTACATCGAGTGTCAACATTGAAGTGGTGGAATTGATTCATAATTGACAGTAATTTTCAGAAGATTTTCAGAAGAATGGTTGCTGCTCAAGATTAGTATTAATTCTCTATTAATTAATTAAGTCAAATACTTTAACTAAGAAAATAAATTATATCTGCAAATATTAATTTATTGATTAATTGAATTAATTGATTAATTGATTAATTAATTCAGAATTAATATTAAGGATTTTCAGAATTATTATTAGATTAAAATCTATTAATAATTCAGTAAGACAATGTGATTTGAACTACTATGACAATCGGTATGACAATTGATAGTCATACCGAAAGTCTTGCTAGTTCATTCTGATTGTCTTGTAGCTATTGGGATTGTCTTGCTAGTTCAAGAGGATAGTCTCACCGAAAGTCCTACCAGTTCAAATGGATTGTCATACCAGTTCATTTGATTGTCTTGCCGAAAGTCTTGCTGAGTAAACTGGATTGTTCTGTTTACTTAAACAACAAAAACACATCAGAAGATATTCATGCAATAATTCAACAGAAAACACAAGTCAAGAACTCAGCAGAAAACAAAGGCTCAACATTTTATTTTTCATCTGCTTTATTCAAGATCAAAATTCTAGATTGAAAAGTTAAATCCAATCCACTAGAATTATTTATCTTGTTCTTGTGTATCAATCTAGCGGATTAAAATCCCTAGAACCTAATCTCAAATCGCATTTAGCATTTGATCTTTTAATTGCAAAAATAGAAAAAGTTCATGTTGAATTTATTCTAGATTTGTAATAATTGATTTGAGATTAATCCCTTGTAACCGATACCGTAGTTGTAACACCTTTCAAGTTTAATAAAAGTTTTATTTAACTTGAATTTTGTTTCACATTTTTATTCCGCATTTTATTCGATTAAACGGTATTGTTTGCATTCAACCCCCCCTTCTACAAACAAATTGGGACCTAACAATTGGTATCAGAGCCTTTTGATTAACGTACAAATCTAGATCCTAGACTTTTGTATTTCTTTCACTTCTTGAATTTTTTATTCACTCAAAAAATTTATAATGACTACACAAAAAGTTGGAACCGTTAAAATTCCACTTTTCGATAAAGAAAATTATGTTATGTGGAAGAAGAAGATGCTACTGTTTTTACAAGTGGCTAATCCCAAATATTTGCAAGTGTTAAAGAAGGGTCCAAAAATTCCTATGGTTATTGAACCAGAGGTAATAGAAAATGATGTGGTGATCACCAAAGCGAGAACTTATGTGAAAGATCCTGAGGATTTCTCTCCTGTTGAAATAGAAGAAGCCTCCCTGGATGCTAGCCTTCAATTAATTTTAGTAGATTCCCTTAATCCCTTGATGAATAGACATGTGATGAATTGTAAAGATTCCAAACATATCTGGGAAACTATTGAGATTATTAATGAAGGCACAGAGGAAGTTAGGCAGAACAAGCTAGAAATCCTAACCTCTGAGTATGAATACTTTAAATCCAATCCAGGAGAAGGAATCACTGAAGTGTTTGAGAGGTACAATTCATTGATCAAAAACCTGAACATTAATGGTAAATACTATTCCATCAGGGAGGTCAACAAAAAGTTCCTTTTAACACTGCCAACTCATCTCGAACATAGAATCACTGCCATAAGAGAAGCAAGAGATCTGAGTGAGATTTCTTTGGAAAGGCTCTATGGTGTGTTAAAGACTTATGAGTTGGAGCAGATTCAGTAGAAGGAAGTTTACGGGAAAGGAAGAGTGGTCAGCACGTCTACTGCTCTAGTAGCTGATGAACAACAACAACAACCACAATATCAACAACAATCTCAACAGTCAGAAAGAATGGTACAGTCTTCCAAGGTTGAAGATAATGTGATAGTAGCAGAATTTGATCCTCCTACTACAAATCAATCAGGAGATGATTATTATTCCTTGGAAGAACTGGAGCAATTGGAGGATGAGTCAATGGCCCTGATTGTCAAGAGATTCTCAAATGTCAGAATCAAAAGGAATCCCAAGTTCAAGTACAAGTCCAACTACAACAGATTCCAGAAAGGTGGATCTTCATCCTCTAACACCAGCAGTGGTGGGTATAAAACAGGGATGGTTGATCGAAGCACCATTCGATGCTTCAACTGCAATGAGTTGGGACACTTTGCCACAGAATGCAGGAAGCCAAAACAAGCAAGGAAGAACTCTTACGATTCTAATCAAAAGAGTAAATCTGAAAGGGCTTACCTGGCAAAGGGAAGAAGCTGGGATGATACTGACAGTGATGATGAAGAAGTTGGGAATCTTGCTCTCATGGCTAGTGATGCAAACACCTCATCGTCAAGAAAAGAGGTAAAATTTACTGATACTGAATTAGTTTATCATCTAGGAGGTTCCTTAGATTGTGCTCGTCGTGATAATGAATTGTTAAATCAACAAATTAAAGACCTTGAGAAAGAGGTCAATGAATTAAGACTTGTGCACATTAATCAAGATAAATTAAAAGAACAAGTATCTTTTCTAGAGAATAGAGTTGACTGTTATAGACAACTTGAAACTATTCTCAAAGACAAGATCACCGGTCTTGAGGCTAAGGTTAAAACTTACTTTAATTCTTGTTCGAAGTCCAAAGAGTTTTACAATAAGCAAGCTGTTAATCAAACATCTGGTATAGGTTATGATTACAATGCTGCTATTGGAAAATTAGGCATAAACTCCCCTCCTCATGTCTGTGCTAAAGGCAGGGAAGTACCACATGTGCTTAAGGGTGTTGATGAACCCCTCTATAAAGAATCAATTGCTGAACCATTTGATGAGACCTCTTTTATTATTCAAGAAGAAATCCGTGCTGAAGATAATGCTAATGAGAAAGCTGTCTCCAAGTCAAGTGTGTCAAAAGTTCCAGTCAAGGTTGTGAAAGCAACTGAGACTAACTCAGACACACATGAGTTGGATAACACAAATGCCATGTCTACCATGCATAAGTTTCCTATTGTTAATCCCTCTCATAAAGCATGTGGTGTTCCTGATTGTATGTCTTGTGCTTTTAATCTGATGTTTGCTTATTTTAATGGTAAGCATGTTTCTAATGATAAGACTACTCCTCGTCAGCATGTGAATAATAGAAAGCATGATAGGTCTAAGACTGCTAGTCCTCCTAAAGCTAGAAAGGAGACATTTGTGCCTAAGCCTAAACAGAAATTTGTCAAGGCTGTTCACAAGGTCAAATGTTCAGTCATTGAGAACGTTGAGAATATTAAAATTAAGAATGTTGTTTTGCCTGATAAAGGCCAATTTTACAAGTATGCCGGACCCAGCCAAGCTTGGGTTCCGAAGAAGGTCTAATCCATTTGTATTACAGGGCATTAAACAGGTACAACCAGTAGTGTGGATTCTTGACAGCGGATCGTCAAGACATATGACCGGAGATAGAGCCCTGCTATCAAATGTGGTTGAGAAAGCTGGCCCAGTGGTTACCTTTGGAGATAACAACAAAGGTTTAACGGAGGAATATGGCTGTTTGCTAGCTGGAAATGTTATCATTGAAAATGTGTATGTTGTGCAAGGACTTGAACACAATCTGCTTAGCATTAGTCAGTTCTGTGACAACGGCTACAATGTTTTATTCGACAAGCTGAAGTGTCAGATTCTGCACAAGAAAAGTGAAAATCCCTCCTTAATGGGAATCCGGAAAGGAAATCTGTTCGTAGATGACATGAACTCTGGGAGCAATCCTGAAGTCAATTGCTTCTATGCAAAGGCATCGTCAGATGAGAGTTGGCTATGGCACAAGAGACTTTCTCATCTCAATTTCAAAACAATGAATTCTCTTGTAAAAAGAGAATTGGTAAGAGGTCTGCCTCAGCTGGAATTCTCTCCAGAAGGACTATGTGAGGCTTGCCAGAAAGGAAAGTCAAAGAAAGCAAGTCACAGAGGCACTGACACATCTTCCATAACTGGTGTTCTGCAATTATTGCACATGGATTTATTTGGACCAGTTAATGTCCTTTCGATGTCAAAGAAGTGTTACTGTCTTGTGATAGTTGATGACTATTCCAAGTATTCGTGGGTTTTATTTCTTCACTCTAAGGATGAAACACCACAAGTTGTGATTGATCATATCAAGATGATTGAGTTAGATTCTAACATCCCTGTTAGAGCAATAAGGTCAGATAATGGAACAGAATTCAAGAATTCACTTCTCAATGGATTCTGTACAGACAAAGGGATTACCAGACAATTTTCAGCTCCTAGAACCCCTCAGCAAAATAGAGTGGTAGAAAGGAAGAATCGTACATTGATTGAAGCTGCAAGAACGATGTTAAGTGAATCAGGTCTTCCAATGTACTTTTGGGCTGAAGCTGTCAATACTGCATGTTATACTCAGAATCGAACTCTAATCAACAAAGACTTCATGAAAACTCCTTATGAGATTTTGAATGAGCAGAAACCTTCTATCAAATACTTTCATATATTTGGTGCCAGATGCTTCGTGCTCAAGGATGGAGATGAGCGTCGTGGTAAATTCGAGGCAAAGGCATATGAGGGTATTTTTGTTGGATATGGAAGAAGATTATACAGAGTGTATATCATTGATCAACACAAAGTAACTGAAAGTGTCAATGTTACATTTGATGACACTAAACTCCCTAGTATCCAAACTGAAGATCCTTCTGAGAAACTGAAGTTTGATGATATGTCAGATTCAGAATCAGAACATGGTCAAGAACCTGAGGTTGTTGCTGGTGAAGAACCTGTTAATCTTGATGATACTCAAGGTAATAGTGATGGAAACTTTGGCAATAATGGAGATACCACTGCTACTGATGGAGAATCTTCAAGTCAACATGGCAACAACTCAGGGGGAGATGCTGAAGGATCATCTAGTAGGACACAACATCCAAATGAGTTTCAAGGCGAATCATCAAGATCAAATCTACCAAGACAGACTGTCTGGAATAAAGCTCATCCTTTTGAGTTGATTATTGGTGATCCAGATGTTGGAGTCAGAACTAGACGTGCTACTCAAAATGAGTGTCTGTTCTCAGGATTTCTTTCTGAGATGGAACCTAAGAAGATTGAAGAAGCACTAACTGATCCAGATTGGGTGATTGCTATGCAAGATGAACTCAATCAGTTTGAAAGTCAACAAGTCTGGAAACTTGTACCTAGACCTACACACAAGAAAGCTGTTGGTACTAGGTGGGTATTCAGGAATAAACTAGATGAAGATGGTGTAGTTACAAGAAACAAGGCAAGACTGGTAGCAAAAGGGTATTCTCAAGCTGAAGGCATTGATTATGATGAAACCTATGCTCCAGTGGCTAGACTTGAGGCCATCAGGATATTTCTGGCATTCGCAGCATTCTCAAACTTTAAAGTTTATCAAATGGATGTCAAGAGCGCCTTTCTAAATGGAAAGTTGGATGAAGAGGTATATGTAGAGCAACCTCCTGGTTTTGAAGATCCAGATCATTTGGATTTTGTCTTCTTTCTTTTCAAGGCTATCTATGGGCTCAAACAGTCTCCAAGAAAATGGTATGACACTCTCTCTGAATTTCTTATTGAAAATAGCTTTATTAGAGGTGTCATAGACAAAACTCTCTTTTCTAAAAAACATAAGAATGATACTATATTAGTCCAAGTCTATGTGGATGATATAATATTTGGGTCTACTAATGATAATCTCTGTAAGAGATTTGCTAAGTTAATGCACAACAAGTTTGAAATGAGCATGATGGGAGAGCTGAAGTTCTTTCTTGGATTACAAGTAAATCAAAGGTTAGATGGAATATTTATTTGTCAATCCAAGTATCTCAAGGAACTCCTCAAAAAGTACAATCTAGAGGATTCTGCATCAGCAAGGACTCCATCAACTACAGCTGTCAAGCTTGGACCATGTGAAAACTCCATTAAGGTAGATGTCACAAGCTATAGAGGTATGATTGACTCGTTACTCTATCTTACTGTAAGTAGACCAGATATTATGTATGCTACATGCTTATGTGCAAGGTTCCAAGCGGATCCTAGAGATATTCATCTCGTTGCTGTTAAACGAATCTTAAGATATCTTAACGGAACACCAAATCTAGGTATTTGGTACCCTAAAGAATCTGGTTTTAACCTTGTTGGATATACAGATTCAGATTACGCAGGAAGTGTTGTTGATAGGAAAAGCACCTCAGGGAGTTGTCAATTCCTAGGAAGCAGGCTAGTCTCATGGTACAGCAAGAAACAACAAACAGTTTCCAACTCAACGGCTGAGGCTGAATATATTGCTGCTGGAAGCTGCTGTGCTCAGATCTTATGGATTAGGAACCAACTACGAGACTATGGCTCTGTATTAAGCAAAATTCCTATTTTATGTGACAATACAAGTGCAATTGCCATCACCAACAACCCTGTGCAGCACTCGAGGACAAAGCACATTGACATCAGGTATCATTTTATTAGAGAGCACGTCATGAGTGGTACTGTTGAACTATTTTTTGTTCCAACAGAAGAACAAATAGCAGATATTTTCACTAAACCACTTGATGAATCCACATTTACCAGATTAGTTGGTAAATTGGGCATGTTGAATAGTTTTAGTGATTAATTTAGTTAATATCTGAGATCTGTTCTTGAATGAAGTTACAAATGAATTTTTTATAAAGGAAAAATTCATTTACAAATTTATGTTATCATTTTATCATATGTCTTGCTTATTTCTATGGAATTTTTATTATCTTATCTTATTTATTTACTCAAATTGTTAATTTTAATGTCTCGGAATATTTTATTTTCTCTAAAAATATTTTTCTATGAATTTAATTTGTTAAAATTCAAAAGAAATCTATTTTTGGACTGAAAATATTATTATCTCTGAAATATTTTAATTATTTTAATTTTGTAAATATTTTCTGAATTCCTACTATTTATATAAGACTTTATTTCAGTTTTCCATATTTTCTGTACATATTTGATTGTCTTTCTACTGAAATGACAATCAGCAAGACAATTAAAATTGTCTTGCTGAAAATCATTTCAGTACTTATATATATACACATATATACATATTAATTCAGTTTGTAAACATTTTATTTCCAGAATGACAATCGGCAAGACAATTGAAATTGTCTTGCTGAAAGTCATTTCAGTATATAATTGTCATTTTAGTGTTTTTCAGTATAGTTTTATACTGGCAAGACAATTGGTATGACTATCAATTGTCTTGCCAGTTATAAACTTATATATATATATTTTTCTTTTATACTGGTATGACAATCGGTATGACTATCATATTGTCATACCAGTTATAAATTTAGTGTTTTTTCTTTTATTTGTTTTCTTTCTTTTACCTGGTATGACAATCGGTATGACAATCCCGAATTGTCATACCAGTTATACTACTTAATGGTTTTTGTGTCTGTTCTTTTTATTTTCATCAGTTCAGTTCATTTTATTTTTCAAATTTCAACAGTTTCTCTTCTCTCTCTCTCTCTCTCTCTCTCTCTCTCTCTCTCTCTCTCTCTCTCTCTCTCTCTCTCTCTCTCTCTCTCTCTCTCTCTCTCTCTCTCTCTCTCTCTCTCTCTCTCTCTCTCTCTCTCTCTCTCTCTCTCTCTCTCTCTCTCTCTCTCTCTCTCTCTCTCTCTCTCTCTCTCTCTCTCTCTCTCTCTCTTCGAACCAACAGATCTCCATTGTTACTCTTGTGCTCGAGTTCTTACTCAGCAATTTACTCCTGTTATATATACATACAAGTATATACATAAAGGAGTGCTGCCAAAATTTTTTCAAATTTTTTTTTTCTCGAATCAATTTTTTTTTCCTTTCAAAATCAGTTTGTGTGTGTTGAATTTGGGTATTTTTTTTAATTTTAATTTCAATTTCTGTTTTGTGTCTTTTGGTTTTTCAAATCTGTGTTTGTGAGTTAGGAATTTTAACGAGATACATTCCTTTCTAAATTTTTTGATTATAATTAATTTAATTCGAATTATTAAATTAATTTAATTAATTCGAATTTTCTTAATATTATTCTTAAAATTCTGAAAGTGTGTGTCTTATTATTATTTTAAATGGCTCTCAATTTCCAAATTATCGCGCATAATCAGGTTGGTTATTTTAATCCGGAAAAATGTGATGTGGAAAAATTTAAGCCTTGGATTAGATTTTTAAATGACCATTCGATTGTTAGCTCTGCTATTAAATCAAATGTGATTTTAAATGTCGATCTGCTTAGACTGATTTGCATAACCTCTACTGTGGCCGATGATTCAAAATCTTTTTCATTCACCGTGGCAAACACACAGTATGTAGTTGATGAATCAGTCATCAATCAGGCGTTAAATTTTCCATTGGACAATTTCTGTAATTTACCCTCTGAAAATGATATCACAAACTTTTTCTATGCTATTCACTATCAGGGGGTGATCAATTTAACCAAACTTTCAAAATCCAATTTGGTGTCTGAATGGGATATTTTCTTCGATACTCTTTCTAAAGTGTTTGCCAACTGCACTAAATCCAACTTTCACAACATCACTTCCACTCTGCAGTATATTGGTCTTGCGGTTGTTTTCAATCAAAGGATCAATTTTGGCAAACTACTTTTTCCCATTCTCTTGAGACGTCTCACTACTGCTTTACGTGATCATTCTACAAATCGTAGGGTATCATGTTACTATGCTCGTTTTCTCATGCTTATAGCAGATCATCTTCTCACACCTGAACACAAAGCCCTTTTTGCTAACTCTGCAGTAACCGAACCCCCTCCAGTAAGCAAAAAGATTTACACCCGCCAAGATACAACCTTTAAATTCATGCAAGTTCCAGTACTTGTATCTGCTTTCATGGCCACTTATATTCCTTTACCTATTTTCAATCTTCCCGGTCATGAACAGCAACCTCAACCTCCAGTGGTTCAAGCCACCCAGGCTCCTCCAACATCAGATGCTCTTCCTTTACAGGTAGTAATTCCTCACTCTCACTCCATTCCTACTTCTGTTGAAAGACCCCCAGTGGTTGATAGGGCTGACCATGAAGTTGTAGAACCACAGCTTCAATCCCAGGTCATAGAGCCAAACACAGAGTCACATTCTATCTCAACCTCTCCCCCACTGTCTAAAATGTTACCCAGAAGGTTAATAGGAAGTAGTGCATTGTTAAATGTGAGTGAACCCTCAGCTCTGCCTCCTCCAAAGAAAAGAAGAACTTATACTGAGGCATCTGAAAGCCCATCTTTGTCCTCCCAACAGGACATGGACTTTGAAATGGCCAATGAACAGTTACTAGAGACATTCTCTCAACAGGATGAATCTATTGAAATTCGCCATAGGGCCATGGCATCTTGTACTGAGTCAAGCACAATTCCATTACTCACAATGGAACCATACATACCCACAGATGATACTCAGGACACAGAGCGAGGAGTGCACATAGAGTCTGTTACAGTGCCTGCCATAGTTACGGCAGAAGAGCAGTCACATGCTTCTGAGGGAAAATCTGACTCTCAGCCACCCTTAATAGAGTCATTTTCTCCCCTCCCAGATCAAACACCTCTGGCTCCCTCACAGGATTCTCCACTCGTAGATTTATCTGGAGAAAGTGGAGGGCAACTCGGTCAATCTATCCCTGAAGCAATTCAGACATCTATTTCACATGAAATGATAGGTTTGAATGAGGATCGGGACTCGCGAATTCCCATTGCACCACCACTGACCTCTCTTGAAGAGGCTAGGGTGATTTTAACTGCAGGTACAGAAGAGCAGCAACAGGAAGACTCCTCACGAGCAATTATATTGAGAGAAACACAAGCACGTGAGGTGAGTGAACCAAACACGAGTGAAATTCAGGTGAGAGCACACACAGACACTGATACTGTAAACCTGTTAGCTCAAATTGCTGCTCTAAAAGAAGAACTTGCTAAAAGTCAAGCTGAAGCTCAAGCATTCAAAGCACAAGTGGTTGAACGGTCTTCTTCTTCCACCTCTGTCAACAATCAGCTGGCACTCATAAGGAATGATATCTCAGATCTCAAGAACACTGTCACACCAAAGCTCAATTCCATTCAGGAAACTCCAACTTTATCAGCTGATGACATTTCTGACTTCTGCTCTCTACATACAAGGATGACTTCTCTTGAAGATTTGGTTGAAATGAATCATTCACTGGATTCCTCTAGATTTTTGAAGATAGAGACAGGTATGGAACATCTGAATGAAGGGATGAAGCACCTGTACTACATGATCAAAAATTCTCACTGTCCCAATGAAGAACAAATGACTTAGTTTGAAGGGCCGTCTGGTGGAGGCTCAGGCTCGGGAGGTGATGGAGGTCATGGAGGATCTAAGGGAAAGTCAGTAGAGGATCCCTCAACTAAGGGGGAGAAGAAAGGGAGTAGTGGAAAGGGGAAAGAAAAAGATACCTCTGCTGGGGACAAAGGAAAGGCTGATGATGTCTATTACAGTGGAGAACATGATGACTTTGATATTTTTGACATTCCCACTGAACCAGTCTTGGAAGATAAAGATGGTTTATTTGAAGCTGAAGAGGAAAGTGATTTTGGAGAATGGGAAGAGGAAGCTATAGTGGATCCTATCTTTGAGAAAGAGTTTCAGCAGCAGCAGTCAGAGATGAAAAGAAAAGAAGCTGAACTCAAAAAGGTCTCCCAGATCATTGACATGAGGAAAGACATACAAAGAACAGAAACTCTTCAAAAGCAACGTCTTCATGACATTAAGGCTCAAGAAAGGAGAAGAGATGTCAGACTGAAGATTGGTGAAAAATGGGATGAAGCTAGGAGAGTACTTGATATGCCTCAGCTGAGCACTAACAATGATAGACAGTTTCTACATCTTCTTGACAAGCTGGAAATCTCAAATCCTAACAATGACATGTACATGAATGCTATCAAGACTGAAGTCTCAAGGATCACAACTGCTTTTGATAGATCCCTAAATGAGATGAGCATTTTTGTATATTGTTAGAGTGAAGGATCTTTCAAGGTGTCACTTCATCTGTTTGAGAATCGTTCTTTGTCAGAGATTTGGGTTCTTCTCAACAAGGTAAAAAGAAGCTCAGAATTGAATGAAGTTCTTCGAGAAAGGCTTAAAGAGTTTGCCAGCAGGGCTAGTCCTCAAGTGGTCAACAATCCTCATCAGGTGAGATTCTTTAAGTCTGATTGTCTTCAAATCTGTCAGCTAGATGTACAATCTCTTAAAGACTACTCAGCTAAGCATCTGGTCTGGATGGAACATCATTTAAGAACTGCTGGATACTCATCCATGTTGAAGACTCAAGCTGCTGATTTGATTCAAGCTTATTGTGAAAAGAATATTAAAAGGTACAATCAGATCAAGAATAAGCTGAAGTCAGTTGGAGTTCAACCAGTCAGACCAGCAAGCTTCACTTCAGAAAAGGATCGTGTCTTTGACAAAGAGTTGCTTCAAGATTTAGAAGAAGGTGAAGTCAGAAGAGAAGACAACTGAAGTCAATTAGCTCAAAACTCAATGTAATATGATTAGAGCTTTATGAATCAAGATAGTCTAATGTAGTTATATGTTCAGGCTAGAGGAACATCTTTCTTGTATTCACTTGTAAATTTCTTTTGGAATCTGGAAAATGTTAAATATAATCCAGAACTTTTCTGCTATTTACTTTGCATTACTGTTGATATCTTTTTCTTATTTGTTAGTTAAGTTATCCTCTAGGTATTTGTTGTTATTGTCTAACAAGCAAATAGAGGGAGATTGAAAGGCATATGGCATAGCCTATTTGTATATTCGAGGATATAACTCAACTCAAATAAGAATGTAATAAGTAAATAGTGGATCTATCGTCAGAGAGATCTCACAAAGTAACATCTGTCAAAGGGTTAAGAAACATTATTCATCTACAGACTTGAAGACTTAATTCACTGGAAGAAGCTCAAGAAATTGATCAAGCCTCAGTGATATAAATCAAGATTGTGGATTTAATCAAGTGACAGAGATCTCGTTAGGGTATCAATTAATTACAAGGATTTAATCTGAAGAAAATCAAGAGTATCAAGGTCAAGGCTTGAAGAAACGTCACGGAAGTTAGTCACTCATGAACCAGACAGTACATCGAGTGTCAACATTGAAGTGGTGGAATTGATTCATAATTGACAGTAATTTTCAGAAGATTTTCAGAAGAATGGTTGCTGCTTAAGATTAGTATTAATTCTCTATTAATTAATTAAGTCAAATAATTTAACTAAGAAAATAAATTATATCTGCAAATATTAATTTATTGATTAATTGAATTAATTGATTAATTGATTAATTAATTCAGAATTAATATTAAGGATTTTCAGAATTATTATTAGATTAAAATCTATTAATAATTCAGTAAGACAATGTGATTTGAACTACTATGACAATCGGTATGACAATTGATAGTCATACCGAAAGTCTTGCTAGTTCATTCTGATTGTCTTGCTAGCTATTGGGATTGTCATGCTAGTTCAAGAGGATAGTCTCACCGAAAGTCCTACCAGTTCAAATGGATTGTCATACCAGTTCATTTGATTGTCTTGCCGAAAGTCTTGCTGAGTAAACTGGATTGTTCTGTTTACTTAAACAACAAAAACACATCAGAAGATATTCATGCAATAATTCAACAGAAAACACAAGTTAAGAACTCAGCAGAAAACAAAGGCTCAACATTTTATTTTTCATCTGCTTTATTCAAGATCAAAATTCTAGATTGAAAAGTTAAATCCAATCCACTAGAATTATTTATCTTGTTCTTGTGTATCAATCTAGCGGATTAAAATCCTTAGAACTTAATCTCAAATCGCATTTAGCATTTGATCTTTTAATTGCAAAAATAGAAAAAGTTCATGTCGAATTTATTCTAGATTTGTAATAATTGATTTGAGATTAATCCCTTGTAACCGATACCGTAGTTGTAACACCTTTCAAGTTTAATAAAAGTTTTATTTAACTTGAATTTTGTTTCACATTTTTATTCCGTATTTTATTCGATTAAACGGTATTGTTTGCATTCAACCCCCCCTTCTATAAACAAATTGGGACCTAACACTTCCGGTTTGATTTTTAACTGGTGATATCCTGTTCTTAAATCTATTTTGGAAAAATGTACAGCTCCTTTGAGTTGGTCGAATAGGTCATCAATTCTGGGAAGAGGGTACCTATTCTTAATAGTCAGTTTATTCAGCTCTCGATAGTCTATACATAATCTCATACTGCCGTCCTTTTTCTTTACGAATAGTACTGGCACTCCCCATGGTGACACACTGGGCCTTATCATTCCATTATCTAATAATTGTTGCAGTTGAGAAGCTAGTTCTTTCATCTCAACTGGGGCTAACCTATATGGGGCCTTGGATACTGGTGTCGTCCCTGGTGCTAACTCTATAGCGAACTCTATTTCTCGGTCAGGTGGTAATCCTGGTAAGTTTTCTGGAAATACATCCTCGAATTTGTTTACTATGGGTATGTCCTGTATATTGGGGACTTCCTTCTTGGTATCTACCACATAAGCCAAATAGGCCTTGTTACCTTTCCTTAAAAATCTTTTTTCCTGAAGCATGGTCAAAAATTTCTGGTTCTGTCGTTGACCTTTAAACACTACTTCTTTCTCATTCTGCACTCTTATCTTTACTTTCTTCCATTCACAATCTATTTGCTCTCCGTTACTGGATAACCAATCCATTCCTAAGATTACATCAAATTCTCCTAACGCGAATAGGATTAGGTCGACCTCGAAGATCTTCCCTTCTAATTTCAACTTGCACTTAGGGTGTACTTGATTTACAAGGATTATTTCTCTGTTTGCTATTTCCACTCGTAATACCTCACGTAAGGGTATGGCATTAAGTTTTAACTTTTTAGCAAAATCTTGAGATATAAAAGACTTGGTTGCTCCAGAATCAAATAGGACATTTGCATGTTCAGAATTTAACAAAAAGGATACCTGCTATCACGTTAGTGTTTCGGACAGCATCCTGAACAGTCATGTTGAAGGTCCTAGCAGCTGGGGATCGGTTGGATGCAGCTTTGCTCATCCCTGAGGCTGGGGGCTTTAACGTTGGGCAATCCTTCTTCATGTGTCCTACCTTTCCACATTGGAAAATGTTACAATAGACCGGGTGCAGCTGTTGGCAAGGTGTCCGATTTGGTCATACCAGTAACATCTCAGAGGGGCTCTTATCTGGGTACACACTCCAAGGTGCCTCTTCTTACAGGTTTGACACTCTGGTATTGGGGCACGTGGTTGGCTATGGAATGTTGCCCTAGATTGTCCGCCGCCTTGGCCAACGCTCTCACTCGGGGCCTTTCTGAATCCGGGGCCTCGTGCAGGTTGTGACACCGCTCCCCTGACAGACCTGCCTAGAAGGCTCCCGTTCCCGATTCCTATCCCTTGACTTCCTATTTTCCTCTTTCTATTTTCCTTTTCTTTCATAATCTGCTCACTACCAGCTTCAACAATCGAGGCTTTCTGTACTAAGGTGGCATAGTCTGTCAGCTCTAACACTGCTACTCGGTTCTATATCCATTGTTTCAGACCAAGCTGAAACCTTCGTGCTTTCTTTTCTTCGGTATTCACAAACTCAGGCACAAATCTAGACAACTCAGTAAATTTGGCCTCATATTCTGCCACAGTCATCTTATCCTGTTTCAACTCCAGAAACCTAATCTCCATCTGGGTTTCCATAAACCTAGGGAACTACTTGTCTAAGAACAGTCGGGTAAATCTATCCCATGGAATCACAACATCAGTTTCTAGGTTTCGTTTGGACTACCACCAATAGTTAGCTTTTCCTTTCAGCATGTAAGAAGTGAAAATGGTCTTATGTCATTCCTCAACACCTAGTATCTCGAAGGACTTTTCTATTTCTTTGAGCCAGGCCCGTGCTTCAATGGGGTCAGCAAATTCTAGAAACTCTGGGGGTTTGAGAGATTTGAAGGCTCTAAATGCAGTAGCTGCAGTCGGTTGGGCAGCATGGGGCTGTGGTGGAATAGGCTGTTGGTTCAGATTTGCTCTTAGCAGTTCCATAAATTCATTCATGAGGTTTCCTCCCTGATGGGTATCCTCAGCCTCTTCTTCTGCATATTCTTCCTCATCATATTCATTATAGTCTAGGTCTTCTTCACTCTCCTCATTTACTACTGGGTCACCTCGTTGTTGGTTAACAGATTCTGCAGGCTGTGCCCTGGTTCCTCTTCTACGGGGTGACATTGTTCTGATAAAGAGAATTGGTCACATAATTATAACAGTTAGGTTATTTTATTCATATGTAAGTATGTCATTTATTATCTAACAGATTTTATAAAGTGCAATAATATAGACATCATTTCTTAATAACTGCTTAGATATATAAGATCTCCCATTTATATCTTGGGGGATGAAACAGCTAGTCGAGTTCATACATGCCTGATTACAATCTATCACTACTAGCTCTGAATACTGAAATGAAAATACATAAGCCGTGTACCCCGAAAGGCTAGGATCGCTATCTACTACTAGCTATCCTATCAAAATTGGTGACAAGTCACCCAGCCTTCTTCAAGGTCTACATCTAGTCACTAGTCTCTCAGTCACTATCTGTAATATCCTAAGTCATTTGATTGAATAATATAATAAAGTACTCTTATTATATTATTTAAGTTGTTTAAATAATAATAATACTTAGTATAAAATTTTATTTTAATCTTGAGTGTTGGTTTGCTTCTTTGATCGAAGCTCCCATAAAATTTAACTATAAGTCAAGCCCGAAATTAATCAAGGGCCAAAGAAAAGGAATGAAAGGGAGAGAAACGCGGAAAGATTGAGAGGAATGAGAATTGAGGGTTTGGCGCCCAAGGAAGAAAAGATGAAAATTTTGAACTAATTCAAAGAGCCAACATGTGTTAGCCCCGAGCTTAGCATATTATGCTAAGCTAATGTGTGCATATATAGAGAAGTAAGGGAACCTTCACTTTAATCCCCTCGATGTGGGACAAGTGAACTTAGTTCAATGAAATAACAAATGTTCCAAGTGCACAAAATATGATTCTAAAAATTTCTTGCACCTACTTATATAGAGAATGTTAGATGCCTAGTTTCACCCCATTTCGATGTGGGACTAAATAATATCATGTTTTAAACATCCAAACACATTTTAGTGCCTTGTATTTTTCTTGCATTTTAAAATTTTGAACTAATTTTCCTTGCATTAATAATGCTCCAAATATTTTATATTTTTCGGCTATAAAGAGCCCCAAATATATAAGTTGATATGATTTCAATACTTTGAACCCCATAATCTTAAATAGAATTGAGAGGTGGTTCTTTTCAAAACTCTCTCGATGTGGGATAAATTTGAACTTGTCTCTAAACTATAACTCAAAACGACACTATTGTGTGAGTTATATAGAGTTATAGTAAGTCTTATAAGCATAATCTAGTCAATGTGGGACTAAATTGGACTAGATCAGATCAAACTCAAAATCTAGTAATCTTAATAAAAAGAATTTTTAGCTTATTTAAGGATTTCGACTTATAGAAGCCAAGTAAAATCCTTTTAACACTTGTTAAAAATAAATAATTTGCTACCCCATCCTTTATATAGGAGAAGAGTGTAGCCTTGTGTCTATTCATTGTCAATGTGGGAACCAAGAATGTTAAGACTTAGCTAAGGCTTGTGTTGCCCAAGCCTTGTTTTTACAGATGAGGGAAGTGAGTCTCTTCAAAACATAGACAATGTGGGACTTGGGATGTAAGAGCATATGAGAGTGTCATAGTCCCACATTGGAAAGAAAATAGAAGATAAACTAGAATAAATTGGGAAGTCTTTAGCAAATTTGTTGCCAAGGTGCAAGTGCACTTGTGTGCACCTTGCCTTGAGCAAGATTCAAGTTTGCTGTGTGCATGGGGGTTGCCTTGGGAGTTACTTGTCCGTTTTTGCGACTTGTTTTGGAAAATGGAAAATTTATTTTTAAACTTGTCAAATTGAGTACCACATCGAAAAAGAAAAGAAGTAGTAAAGTTTCACTACCTATAAGATAATGAAGTGAGTTATTTATAAAGAGGAAGGACGAAGCTAAAAGAAAGCTCCTTAGTTGGTAAGTCTTCCTACGCCCTCATCCATTATCATTTTTATTTAAATTAAGTAAATATTAGAATTTACTTGGTAAGATTTAGATTTTAATTTATTAATAAAATCATGTTACTGAGAATTGTGAATGACGTTGTTAGGGTACTAAGTCAAGAATAAAGGGACTTGAGACTCGAGAAAGAAATTGTTTTAGAAGTTGTATTAAAAGCGATTTAAGGTAAGTATATACTGTACTATTTTACTGTATTTCACTGTTGATGTTTTGATTCTTATATGATGATTGATTTGATCGGACTGATAACTCACTGATGGAAAATGAGTATTCTTGCACTGATACTTGATGAACTGATGATGATACTTCCTTTTTTTGGAAGTAAGCTAAACCAATTGTTTAGCTGGCTGGGATCCCAACTTGATGAATTGATGAACTTGTCATGCTTGAATACTCAGTTTTAATCTTGTGAGAACTATATGATGAATTTTTGTTGATTGTAGTAACTTTCATGTCTCTTTATTCGAATATTTGTTTGATGAACTTTGATTTCTTGGATAAACCTCAGTTGAATTCTACTATATATGCTTACTGAGCTTTTTAAGCTCACTCGTTTATGTCACTAACTTCCACAGGAAAGAACTTTGGAGAAGGATGTTCGGGAAAGGATAAGTATGTGATGAACTAAGGCTTAGTAGATGATGAACGCGTATAGTATCTTAATGAATAATGCTTGTGTAATAGACTTTTGGTTGTATCGTGAACTTTGGTTATAATACTTGGAATACTGTAAGAATTATATATTATTATTTAAGTTTAAGGTTGTGTAAGCAAATATTGAGTGAATTGGGTATCCTAGTCAGGTGGCTCTCTCAGCTGTCAGTTCCTGGCATAAATCCGCAATGCGAGCAGATGCCGCAGTGATCTCAGCATTATACTGACCCACTATCCAGTCGTGTACGGCTACATGCATGGTCGCCGGTGGTGGTAGAGGTGAATCTGGGTCGCTAAAGGATATGTCATGGACCTCATGGAACTGTGCGCGTATCGCCTCCTCCTCATCATCATCAGTATAGGACATAGGGCTCTGGATCCTTGGGGGTGGTGTAGGAGAGCGAATAGCCTGGTGTGGGTACATCTCTACATCTCTCCAGACTACGCCATTAGCTACGGGGACAGGAAGCTCAGTCTCCTCCTCTAGGACCTCCTCAGTAGGGTCATTGTCTGAATCATCAATGGGTGGGCTCTCTGGCTCGGGAATAGGGTCACGCTCAGGAATCATGACATCATCAACAAGATCAACCTCCCTCCTAGGCTCCACAGGTATCTGACACAATAGGCAAGGTGTTACTAACTTAGAGTTGAAATTCCCTTGAGGGTAAAACAGTCAAGACTACCCGTGTAGCCCGACGACGAACTCGACTTGAGCTCTAATTGATTACTTTATTATTCTTATGTCTACGTATTTTATATCCTATCATTTCCAAGATTTGATAACCCAAGGCTCTGATACCATTTCTCTGGCGCCCCAAAACCCGGGGTCAGGAGTCTCGGAAGCCACGCCATCTTAAACTTGAAGGGTTTTTAGCACATAAACGCAACGAAAACGTAAATTTAAATCTTAAAAAAAAACTGAAACCCTCCGCAGGATCCATTCGAAAAATAATATTTAATTTGTAGTTCAGTATGTTTACCTTAAGAAGCTTTACGTTAATGGAAAGATGGAGGTCTCTAATAGCGATCCAAGAACGATGAGCGGAGATCCCTAGCAGCTGCTCCTCAAGTGTGAAGCACTCCACCGGTATCCACCAAGAGATCATTGTAATGGAGGAGGAAGAGGTTGAGAGAATTAGTTGCCTCCCTCTATTTCTACTTTAGAATTAGGGTTTTTTTATTTGGGTTGAGGCAAATAGGGTTTATAATAGTATATTTATAGGCAAAATTTTCAGCTGAAAATTTTCCATAAAATATTATTATTATTAACCCTTTAATTGATTATTCTTATTAACCAATTAACTAATAATTAAAACATATTTTAATCATTAATCCCTTTTCTAAACACTTTAGAAAAATAATTCTCTCACTTGATTTAATTTCCAAAATTAAATTCTTAATTTAATAATATTAAGAATTAATTAAATCTCATTTAATCAATTATTAAATCTGCTAATTAATTATTTATTTCACAAATAAATAATTACCAGCCATTATTAATTAATTCCTCCACCTTTAAATCATTCTCTTTTATGGTGTGACCATGTAGGTTCAATATTAAGCCGGTAGTAGAAATAAATAATATTAAAACTATTTTATCATTATTTATATAAATTCTCTAATTCATTAAATATGATTAATTATTAAATTAATCATATTTATTCTACATCGTGAGGGATACTTCTCAGCATATCGCGACTATCCGGATAATACGAATTCACTGCTTAGAATACCAAGAAGATATTCAGTGAGTAGTTACCGTACAATCAATTCCTTCTACCCTGCAATGTCATGATTAAATATAAGGCATGGAACTTGTGTCAAGCCTATCTTATTTAATCATTTGCTTTCCCATTCACTATGCTTAGTTCTATTTAATGTAAATTAGAAACTCCTTTCTAATTTCATTCACTCTGGCCAGAGATTCCTGAACTAGCATAAGTGGATCAGCATTGAACATTCTCTTCCTTCACTGGAAGGGGTAGATCCTTTATTGATCATACACTATCTTCGTGTACAAATTCCTATACCCAGTAGAGCCCTTATAATTGTCCCTGGAGACTAAGAACTAAACCAAAGCATAGTTCAGTGTACACAAGATGACTATGATGTCCTCAAGTCTAAGGATACTTGTACAAATATCACTATGTGAATAACTACTGACACGTGAGTGAAATCTATCTGTTGTTCAGCTGTGTGAGTCATGTTCAATGAACTTATTCTATAATAAGCACCTACATACTAGCTATAGTGTCACCACACAAATGTCTATGAGAACAGACATCCTTCATAATGAAGCAAGCATAGTATGTACCGATCTTTGCGGATTAGTAATTACCAGTTAGTAATCCTACGACCAGGAACTATTTAAATTTAGAGTTATCATCTTTTAGGTCTCATTATTATGATCTCATCATAATCCATAAAAAGCTTTACTCTAAACTATGGTATATCTTATTTAAACACTTAAATAGATAAAGCCCGCAATAAAACCAAAACAAGTCTTTTATTAATATCAATGAAATCAAAACAGATTACATAAAAGTTATTCCTAAATCATCATACATGAATGGACTTAGGACACATCTCTTTTAAAACTCACACAACTCACACTACAATAAATAAATACTCACGCTTCACGACCCCACACTTATCACACACACACTTACAGGTTATTATCTTCGAAATGAACCATCATAACTAGAGTAATTTTTAACCATCAAGTGATATTTATTACAATCCAAAAGTAATTAATCTTACCGGGGAGTGACCTTTAGGTAAGGCTAGTCCGCCGGCCAAATATACGTTTTTTGTTTCTTATCTAACATAAATCATACTTATAAATAAGCCGAACTATAAACAACTGAAAACTAATCCAACTTATTCTGACTACCTGTGGTACAACACCAAACAATCTACGGAACAACTGGCAATTTCCTACCCGTTTCCTGGCTGTGGTTCTCATGGCAGGCATCTTGATTCACTGTTGTGTTGTGTCAATTTAATAAAACAAGTGTGAGCTATAATGCTCAGCATAATAATGTACAATATGGAAATGACTGTATGATAACATCATATATTATATATATGTTTTATTTGAAAATAGTTTTCCTTGGTGTCACACACCTTCTTACGAAAATAATTCTTTAAGGGGGGTTTTAATAACCTGCGAATACCTTAATAGTAATCCCAGCACCTAGGCTTGGGTTATGGTATTGAATTTCAATTCCAATTGGAAGAATTTGGACATTCAATGGAGCCACCGCATACGATGATCAGTCGTACTACGGAAATAGTAACCTTTTCTACTAGTAGAAGGATGAAACCGTCATCTCTCGGGTATCACCCTTGCCGCATACGGGCTATGTGTCCTCATTTCGGGTATACACACACTTCGCAGGTTCATAGGTACATATTATACCGTCTCCTACGGTACTAATAGCCTATCCAATACACGAAGTACTTGGATTCTACCCCTCCCTTGTCCTTTAGGAAATCCCATCATGTCTCGAGAACTCGAACCACATCGAAGTTCCTCCAAGCGTTTTGCTTGTTGATAGACATAACTTTACTGTATATATATATAGGTACTTCCGAAAGTTTCGGAGGAAGTACTAAGGATGTGAGTTGATCGTTGTCAACAGATAATTAATAAGGGGGAAAATTTTCTCCTTGAAACTATATTCAAAATATTAATAAGTCGGGATAATATTCACCGACGATCTGAAATTATTCGAATGGTACTTTTAAATTAGAAAGTATGTTTTATATCAGGATCTATGATTTTTAAATCAATGATAAAACCCTTTAATAAATAATAATAGTAGTCTATAAATGATTAAATGATAATTGATATTAATCATAACTCGAATGAGTTTATTCTCTAAAAGATTTATTTAAAATAATATTCATCAACTAGTTTGTGTCTACATAATTAGTTATCTAAATGATTAATCGGGTTTGAAATAAATAAACGTTGGAGTATACTATTCCCATAATAAAGGAATACATATATAATATTTATTATCCGAACAATAAAATATAGTTGAGGGGATATGATTGTTGGGAAAATCATTTTAATAAAAGTTCGAGGTGTTATAATGTTTCGTAAATGGATGATGAGTCCCTTTAAAACATACTATTATGGACTTATACCCGTCCTATAATATCTCCGAAATGATTCCTGGGTTTTATCTTAAATCCCGACCGATCCTCGGTCTTATATAATATGTCACGCTTAAAGCGAAATAAGATTTCACGATATATACTTATCGTACAACATCGCTACATTATGCGAAAATTCAACAACTACGTATCATGGCAAACATGGTATTTAAGTGATGATAGTAAAAAAATCCTTTCACAACACAACAGAAAAATGGAGTTGGGTTTGTAAACTTGCCTGGGTATCTCGAGGTGGAGGATGCTCTAGGTTCCGCTCGGAAATCTATAACCATAAACACATTTCATTTCGTTAGGTTCCATTCTAATTTACGGTATCTCGCACTTATGCGCTACTCATTTTGCACCCTCTCAACTCATACTACCTTCAATATTTCTTTTAAGTCATATTCACATTATTGTCACTTCATTTTCCTAAGTACCTTGGGTTCATTCTCATTATCGTCGTCGGCTCCGCTTAAGGATTCTTGCGGTTTCTACTCGCGCGGTCTCGGCTCCGACATTTTTATAAAATTGAGAAATCATTATTTTGACTTGAAATTTTTATGGCAGTTAGGAAACTCAATATTTTACTCTCTGTAATAATTTCATGATTTATGAATACATTTAAGTCTATCCTTTATATTTTCAAAGTTCGTAATTCGTAGCAGTTTTTGTCGCGTAAATCACTTTTACTAAAACGACCATAACTTTTGATCCGTAAATCGAAATCAAGCGATTCAAGTGCCCAAACGATCCTTATAACATTTTATATCCTAAAAAAGGTTATTTTTCAAAAATATACAGTTTACAACTTTGGGACTTTCTGCAGAAACGTAAAGTTACGGTTTGTTGGTTTTACGAAGTTACGTTTACGATCGGGGTTTCGTTTGCGCCCTAACTATCAACAAAACCACCAACAATCATCATATCATCATCAACACACAAACTCCTATCAAGAACATCATGTTATTGAGGCAACAACAACCAAATTTAATCTACTTAACTTAAACACCAAGATTTCATCAATACTACTTAGTAAACTAGGTTTACTACCATATACTAAATGGATCTTAAAAGTAAACCTTAAATAAAGTTGGGCCAAAGATTTTTACCTTTATTGAAAGCTTGAGACGTGTTCTTGAGGATGGTGGAGGCTTGGAAGTGCTTGGTATGATTTTTAGAACCTAAACCACCATTGAAATCAAGAAACCAAAGAGAGGTTACTATTCACACTATTCACTTGTGAGTTTCTTAAATTTATTCCACCCATCAAACCTTGATAAAAAAAGAGATGAAAGAATTTTATTACCTTAGTTTATTTGCTAGGAGGCTTGGGAATTAATTGGGTGATTTTACAAGAGCTTGAACTTGGAGTTTTGAATTCCAGTTCTCCCTTTTTTCTTCAAATTGCCGAATGGGAGCTAAAATGGGGATGGGGGGAGGGTATTTATACTACTTGGTTGCTTCTCTTGGATGCTTTGGATAGGTTGCTTCTTGGAAGATGACTTGATATCTTGCAACTTGATTTTATTCTTCCTAGGATAGCATTCTAGGTTTATTCCTTGTTGCCAAATCCATGGACATATCTTTGTAGCTTGCTAGCTTACAAGCTAACTACAAGGTTAGCTTCCTTAGCTCACTATTTTCTAGCTAGCTTGGTCATCCTATGGGTAGCTCACTATTTGATGAAGTAACCATGGTTACTTCCTTATCATGGTTTAGTTAGTGCGTTATGTTTATTTAATCGTTTACGCGTTCGCTCGGTTACTTAAACGTTCTCCGTAATACTTACTCGTAGTTGGTTCGCGATGTAATTCCTTTCATATTTATTCCTTATATTTTTATTTATCCTACTTGAATATAAATCCGTAGGATTTTAATCTCGTAATTATATTGTGATTCCCGTAATCCTCGATAAGTCGTAAATACGGTCATTTTTCAAAGTTCATTTTCTTCGAAAACTAATAGCGTTTACATACACTCATTTGGTACGTATAGTCGTAATATCAATTCCGAAACTCATTTTCTCATGCACTACATAGCGTGGGCTCAAAAATTCGAGTTATCACAACAAGTGAGAATGTTTATAACTAAGAATTATGCTAACAATTATAACTAAGAGAATAAAGTAGAATGGATTAATATATATGAAAAACATGGGATTCTAACTTCATTAAATACTTCATTCAATAGCCTTATTATTCTCAACCTTAGCTTGTAATGGTGATGACACTAATCAGACAACACAAAACTGATAAACGCCAACTTTCGTTGCACGAGTACCATTCTACCAGACATCCACAAAAGAGATAGAAGCTGAATAGGCACCAATTATATTGAGACCCTATATGTCTATAGAATTTGACAACATAACGGTTTAAGCACAAGTTATCTATCGTGATTACATAGGGCAAGTAAGATGGGTAAAATTACCTACGAATCATGAATAACAATACATGAACCTATGCTAGCATGGTGTTGTGCAAGACATGCCTGTATCATAACAAGACTAAGTCATACTGACAACCCTAAGATTAGTTGTATTGTAACCTTAATCTGTAATTCATACTTGTAACACTTAATGGCTGTAAAATGTAAATGGAGCAGACTGGAGCATTTTTCTCTAAACAGTGTCAAGCCTAAGAATTCTATCTGGAAGAAGATCAAGAAGGTCATGCCTCAGAAGGATTATGAAGAAGCTTGGAGTTGAATAATTCTTTTTGGTGAAAAACATTCAAGTCAAGAGCTCTACAAGTCACATAATTAGTGTTATAGAGAAGTCGTTCGAGAACTCAGAAAGACCTATCGAGAACTCATGAATAGTCATTCGAGAACTCAGGAATTGCCTATCGAGAACTCAGGAAATGCTATTGGAGATATCGATAAGTCAGATACCCATTCGAGAACTCAGAGATATCGTCAAGTATACATTCATTAGAGAACTCTGAGTTATCGATAAGCCAAAGTCCATTAGAGAACTCTGAGTTATCGATAAACCAAAATTCACTAGAGAACTCAGAGTTGTCGATAAGTCAAGACATCAATGAAGTTTCAGAGATATCGACAAGCCAACATGCCTATCGAGATGTCGAGTTCTCTACAGCTTAATTGGAGATCTCGAAGTGAAGAAATTTCTCTAAGTACAAAATTGCAGAACAGTTTAATATCCAAGGTTGCAGATCAACAAACAATTCACACAACTGGATTGACAAATCTACAAAAAGCAGCTTGAGAGATGTGCAAGATCAATGACAAAGATTAACTGACAGAGGAGATTAAAGTAAACACGGGATGCTAAAGATATGCTAAGCCAGAAATGGAAGATTTGCTTTTCTATAAATAAAAATGACAAGTGACAGTTTAGAAAAGCTAACAACATGTTTATTATCCACTGTGTAAACCAGCAGTTAACTGAGTTATAAAGTTAACACTGGTCCTCTAGTTAAATGTAACAATCTAGATAGAAAATTGTGTGTTCTCTCTCAAGAAAGAAGCTAAGTTCTAAAACAAGAACTTAGAGATTTTGTAGCAAAACACTGCTTGATTTTTAATATAAAATTAAGTGAGTTTTGAAGATCTTTGTTTTATATATTTGCACAATTATTTATGTTTAACATCTATTCTACTAAATCATTGGTAACAACCAACTGCTAAAGCCTGAGTCGATCAAAAATCAAACATTTAAGGCAAAACACATTCACCCCCCCCCCTCTGTATTGTATTCATACCTAACACATGGCAAGTTCTAAATCCTTAAATTCACTTTCGCTTCATTAAGAATTAACACGCTATCTTATAAGTACGCGACGCTCACAAGATGAATAAGCACAACCATAACTAGGATATCATACAATCACCACATACTAAGGCATCAAACAATTTAACTAAAGAAATCCATAAATAAATCCGCTAGAACCCCACAATAACGATTAGCCCATAATCGAACTCATCGCCAACGTGGGTTCCCATGAAAACATGATATATCAAACGCAGTCTTTATATGAAAAATAAAACCAAGTACACACAAGAATATATGTTCAGCAACAAGAAACAAGCATTTAAATTACAACTCAAAACAAAGATTCACAAGAATAAACTAGATCGTCTTTGCCTTCGTTGAATTGTGCCAAAAAGGTCTCTTGCCGTCTTCTCCTTCCTTGATGTCTTGAAAACTCTGAATCTCTGAATATATATATATAAACGACCTAAGTTATGTTTATATAGCAGTCCATGCATTCCCAGGAGTCCAGAATTCGAATTACACAAGAATCAGGATTTTTAACTCCCGACCCAGCGCGGGCGCGCTGACTTTCATTTCCCCCGGCGCGGCCGCACGCAATACCAGCGCGGGGGCGCCTGCCTTCTGCCAAAAATTCTTTTCTTTCTTTTCTTTATTCCTTGCAGCTTCGAGCTAGTCTTTCAAACTTTTATTCCAACACATTCTAAATACCATATTAGCATCAAAATAATGCTAATTCACCTGATTCACAAAGTAATGCCTAAAATGCAAAAACACTTGAAAACACGTTAAAACACAAATAACTTGAGTACAAATACACCAACTCAAAGCTTATTAGAGCATAAATAAGTGTCATAAATGCCACTTAACACACCCCCAAACTTGAATCGATGCTTGTCCTCAAGCATAAACAGACTCAAAGAACAAGAAATAAAAATGCATGAATGCAACTAATATCAAATGCAATGATCCCCAAAGCATAACTAAACCAATAAACTAGCAACACCTCAACAAATGCAATTATTCTCATAAAAATCTGTCAAATCTCATAAATCAATTTATATACCAGAGACGTGCGTGTGTGCAAATGCTTACATATGTACTATCACAACTAGATCGACAACCATGACTCACTGCTTATCAAGACAACCGCAAGTTTATACACAGAATAAAAGCTAGACTCAAAATAACTTATAACACTTCAATTCGTATATCGGAGTTAATCATGGATTCATGCTTTATTTAAACAAGACAAAACTCATATACTTATTTGATCGTGCAATAAGTGAGGTCTACAAAAGACTTATACAATAGCACCCCTGTAGCGAGCGTTAGGTTAGCGGATCCCAGACTGTAGAAGCCTTAGGTCACTAGGCACAAAGTCCTCTAAGAACTTAATAACTCGAGTACTAAAGAGCCCACTCGTGATCAATTATACATAACACTTACTTTTTTTCTTTTTTTTTTCAATTTTTGAATGAGTGCGTTTCGCTCCATCTCATTCAACCATAGAATACTCATAAAAATATGAGCCGGCTACTAGCCAATTAACACCTAGCCACACAATTAGCAATGAAATCCAATTTCCTCCAATTTTTAAATATCCATGTCTTTTATTATTAAGAGAATATTCTAAATTCTAAATATAAACAAGCAATTAAATCTCGAAAAACCAACAAATCATGACTATGATCTAGCACGGTAGCAACCTATAAGACTTAGTGAAATACAAATGTATCTAGCATGCAAATCAATCCAACAAGACTTAACATTATTAAATATGACATCACTACACTAGCATCAATATCACCAATTAATCGGAAAAATTATCTAAGGGAATCATAGTATAATGTAAATGCATGAAACTACATGAACAAATTATTATAAAAACTACCAAATATTAAAAAAAACTACATGACAAAATATATGCAACTATATGAAATAAAACTATCATGAACATGCAAACTATATGAGACTCACACAAACATATTCCTTAGACTACTACCCCCAAACTTAAAATATTCATTGTCCTCAGTGAAGGTAATAGTAAGGAATCAGGCATACCTACTCAGAATCAGAATCATCACCTTTAACGGGTGGAGTGTCAGGTGTGTCCGGAGGTGGATACACGGAATCCTGACCAAAAACTGGCCACTGGATGTCAACTCACGTAGCTCTAAATGCAGTCCCAAGTGCCTGGGTGAGATCGCGTGCAAACTGACTGTGGATGTCGTGCATCACATCCATCCTCCTCGCAAGACGCCTATAATGCATCGAACTCAAACCAGCTCCCATATCTGCTCCTGCTGCTGCTGCGGTGGACCGACCTCCTCGCCAAACTTGGCTCTCCAAGCCGCCTTACTAGCCTGCTGTGTACCACCGACATATGACTGAGGGGCTGGACGTCCTCATGGTAGATGATCATAAGAATAACCAAGCCCCTTAGGATCGGGCTGGCGCCATACCACTCAACCATGCTGTGCAGCGTAGAACTGTCGATAGGAGCACTAGAAAGCTGCAAATACTCATGTATGGGCCAATAAACACCAACCGCCACACACAACTTTGTCACAATGGACGCATAAGGAATAGCACCTGTAGTACCACCCCTCAAAAATCTCAAGATCCCCTGATAGATCACCATCTTCAAATCAATGTAATAACCCTGAAGAATACCCCATAGCAGACGAGCACGCTCCACAGTAATCTCATGCACATGCGAAGATGGCATGATGTTAGCACAAATAAACGAGTTCCAAGCTCGTGCAAACCTGTTCATGCATGAAGCATGGAACGCGGAGTAATCAGTAATGCCCCTCTTGAACTTCCAATGAGTCTTAGGCACACATAGAGTAGCAACGATCAGATCCAAGTTAAAGTCCTCCGGAGTCTTATCGTTCCAAGTGTCCTGTCCCACCTTCCCCGCAGGCTGCTCAATCACTGTTCTGATAGCCTCAGCACTGTACTCAACAGTCATCCCCTTCTCCACCGTAAAGCCATTCTTCTCCGCTTTAGCATTGGCATAAAACTCCCGCACAATACTCATGGGCACAGCAGCGGGAGCCTCACAAAAAGGTACCCAGCCCATCTCGAGAATCATCTCCAACAACTTACCATCCTTCCCGGATGGCAGAAATCCTCTCTCCTTAGAAATAGGCTTCGAGAGAAGCTTCGTATACTCCTCCTCAGCCTCAGGAGTAGAAAACCTAGGCCTCATACCACCAGCAGATGATGAATCGGTGGTGCTGCTTCCAACTTGAGTTCTCTATCTTTTGAGTTCCATCGGATAGAAAAAAGTGTATAAAAGCTTAAGCATGTAGAGAGAATATGTGTTTGAGAGTTTGTGAATTGGTGGAGAAGATGTATGTAAGTGTATGTATTTATAGGTGGAGGGGTGTGAATTTAATAAGAAATAGAAGTGGGATTGATTATGGGAATTATGGCAATAATGGAATTGATTGGGAGAGGGAATTATGGGGTGTGGAAGAGTAAAAATCGGGTTAGAATTGATTTTGGAATTAAAATCCCGATTTTCTCTTAATAAACTGCCGCCTTAATCAGACCCGGCACGGCCGTGCACTGAGACAGCACGGGCGCGCTCTACTTCTGGAAAACCAGCGCGGCCGCGCGCTTGGACAGTGTAACACCCCCAAATCCGGGGTCGGGGATCCAGGTTGTCACGAGTTCCATTTCCCTTATCAATACTTAATCTTAACAGTCAACCAACTACTGCGTACTGTGACCCCACAATATACACACACACCACAAGTTATAGTCTCAGAAATGAATACCAAAAATAACACAAGTCATTATATTCCACAATTATAAACCATTTCACCTTAAAAAGGGTTTCTGAATAATTTACATATTCTTTGCCATTATTACAATTCATAAATATACATAAGTCTGGTACATCGAAATTTGAAAGCCTAGCCTATTGGTAGATCCTACCTTAGCTATACGGCATCAACGCCTACAGGAAACTGCGAAGTGTTTCCTATCTGCTCGCGAATTGAGAGCTTGATCCTGTTCATCTTGTCTATCTGTTGTTGTGTGATGAAAGAAGAAAGCAAGGGTGAGCAACAAGCCCACCGAAATAATATTTATAATAATTAACAATATATGAGCATTCTCATAGTACTCCTGAAAGTCTTGGTCAAGAAGAAATGAACCAAGTTTGATATCTTAACGCGCCCAAGTCGCAAAATATTCAGTATATATGTATATAT
Source organism: Apium graveolens (assembly GCF_009905375.1). Taxonomy (NCBI): domain Eukaryota; kingdom Viridiplantae; phylum Streptophyta; class Magnoliopsida; order Apiales; family Apiaceae; genus Apium; species Apium graveolens. The sequence continues at coordinate 266,753,427 of NC_133650.1, read as the reverse complement.
ATATACTTTTCAAAATCTTGGAAGTCCTCTTCCATGCATAATATACACAGAGTTCCAGTTTATAACTGTATAAAAATATCGTTGCAAGGTGATCTCATATATCTAACCTTGTCTCAACGTTTTTTTGTGAAAATCTTTGTCATGCATAAGATAATCATTAACCAGATATAAGTTGAAAAGATGAAGTTACAAGATACTCCAATATACTTATATCTTTTCCGAATACTACTTGAACTACCACCGTTCAAGTTATAATTAGTTTCAAAAGTTCATCACATAGATGAGACTACAAGACAAGATTTGAATAGATTCAATCTTTGAATATCATTATAAATAATGAAGTTACGAGATACTTCATTAAGTCCCGATATATATATACACCTATATATATACATTTCATACACACCTTGAAAACCTCTGTTATGAAAATTATAAACACAGTTGCAATATCCAATGAATTTGGAAAGGAGAAAACCTTGGCATAAACCTGATATCTTGCTGATCAGGCAAAGATACCAATAAGTAACCTTTTCTACTAGTAGACGGACGAATTCCCCACTGGTCATCACCCTGGTCGTAATAGGACCTTATGCTGGACTGCCACTCAGCCACTTACGCATTTGATGGACTCCCACTGAGCCACTTACACTTTCATGGACGCCCACTGAGCCCATGTTGCTTATGCCGACTCAAATAGATGGACTTACTTCCCGAATGTTGGGTAAGTAATCAATTCATTTATCAAAACGGCAACCTCGTTGCGAATATAAAATACACCACAGAGCCGGTTCCTTTAGATTTTTGAACGAGTATTCAAGTCCCCTTCAAAAAGGAAGATCTTAAATTTGAAAACGAGTTTTGGGATCCGCTCTAAACTTTAAAAATCATTTTGAAGACTCGAAAACATTTTTAAGAATGTTTGGAGTACTGCTGATTTATTAAAATAAATCAGTCCCAATATATTAGAAAATATCTTAATATTATTATTTAAATAATATTCCCATAAAGAATAATCTTTATAAAAATAATTGATGTAGAAGTTGTAAAACTTATACTTGAAATGAATATTAAATAACCAAAGATATACTTATACAAAAATAATATCTTTATTTGAGTAATCAAAAGTGAGTTTGATTATCGAAACATTATTCTTTAATAAAATAAAGAATATTAATTAGTAAATAATCGGAGTCATAAGTCCTCGAATGAATATTCAAAATAATATTCATTAATAAAATAAACGGAGTCATAAGCCCTCGAATGAATATTCAAAATAATATTCATTAAATAATATAAAGTTATCGAATAAACCTTATTCGATTAATAGTTTTGAAAACTATACCAATATATATATATATAACTATATATATATCATATACTCGGGAACATCTACTCCCGATTTTAGAAAAGGGTTCACCTTTGGGTCCCCTATCCTCAGGGTATACGCAACTACTGCTTATCTCTAGCATAAGTACTATGCAACTAATAAGCATTGAATCAACAATTAGATATCAAGATTACGAAACAAACATGCTTATAAATATCATATCACATGCTCCAATATATTGCAAGATTTTCTAATAACAATCATGCACTTATCACAAGATAATGCATATACATATATACATCACAACAACAGTATAACGGGTAGAAAACTTGCCTGAGTGCTCCCGGATAGACTTAAGCTTAGAGTGGGTCCGATAACCTATGCACAACAATATAAGTCGGAATTAAACCCCGGTCGCTTAAGAAACTAGACTTTAACCATTTAGAGTCCTAACGTTCACTTTCGCGCTTAACGATTTACTTAAGTCGCTCGAGTACCCTCGGCTCCACCATTTTTAATAAATTAACCATTAAGAATTTTAAAGCGATTCTTTCGCGAGTACCTTACCAACTGCCTAATCCACTTAACATAATTGTTTCATACCCCAATTAGTCCTTTAAGGTCTTTAACCTATGTTTCAAAGTAAGGCGAGGGGTAATGGTTCGGTCGCGAAACGCCGTTACTTAAAACGGTCGTTTCTCCTAAACCGTACATCGGATTCAAACGAACCATATATCAAAACGAAGCTCGTAACATGAACTATCTAATCATGGCAATGGTCAAAACCGAACAGTGAGTTCACGGGTCCTGATTGTTAAGAACAAAACAGTCTTAAAGTAAATCGGACATTACGACGGCAATGTTTACGCGATTACAAAATTTTAAACTACTCCAATCAACCACAAATCAACCCATAACCACCAATACCACCAAACTTCATCCAAACCTTACTAACTCAGTCCATAACCTCATGATTTTTCCAACTTATTCAATCTCAAACAAGAGCTACTAATTATACTTAAGGTTCATCAACCAACAACCAAGATTTATAACCCAAAATCATAATAATTCCATCCAAACTCTAAAAATACAAGAATCATGCTCTCATGAACTATAACAAACAAAACCAAACCTAATACTCAAAGTAAAGTTAGGGTTTGGAGGGGTTATACCTTCCTTGGAGAGTGGAGAATCACTTAGGAAGCCTTAAATAACCACTAACTATCTTTACTAAGCTTGGATCTTGAAGAAAACATAAGAAAACACAAAGTTAGTTTCTTGAAAACACTATTCACCAAGAAATTTGATGAATTGATTAGCTATGTTAAACATGGAATCTTGAGCTTAAACTTATGGCTCATCTTAGTTATGAATTATGGAAGCTAAAGAAACAAACCTCTTGAATTATGAAGGTGTGTAGCTTGATTTTTGAAATTTTCTCCTTTGATTTTCATGGAAAAGCCCAGAGCAAAGAGTGGGGGAAGAAGAAAATGTTTTTGTTTTGGTTGCTTTTGATTTTTTTGTGTTTGTTCTGCTTGTTAATTAGGTTGTTACCATGGTAAATATTGTGTGGCTCACAATCATCCAATAATTCCTTCCCTTATGTCATGCTTATGTCACCATGTGATGTCACCCTCCCTCCTTTGTCCTCTTCTCATTGGTTTGATGACATCATCCCCACTAATCTCTTTGATTAGCTTTTAATTACTTGGCTAATGACCGCTGATCTGTTATGCGGTTCGCTTAACTTTCGTTTTCGTTTATTGTTTGAGGGATCATACCCGGGATCTTATCACTTAGGTTTCCTTAACCTTTCCTAATACATTATATTCCTTTTATGATCCTCTCTTATAATCCTTGAATTTAAATACTTTTAATCATGTTACCTTATACTCAATTCTTTCGGTATCTGGTGGATTTTCGGGAAAAATCAAAGTGTTCGGATTTGGATTCTGACGATCTTTACTTACACTTATATACCACATAGAGTACTAATAATATCCCAGAAGATCAATAAAAGAACCCCTACATAGTGTGGCATGAAAAGTTTTCTTATTCAGCATAATCAGCAAAACACTATTCATAAGGGTTTCAAAAATTCCAAAAATTGGGGTTATTACAGTCTCCCCTCCTTAAAAGGATTCCGTCCCGGAATCAGATAGAAAATGAGTAGGGATACTTTCTTAGCATTGCACTTTCTAACTCTTACGTAATTTTTCTACATTGTGGTTCTACCATCAAATTCTGACTAGTTTGATAACTCTTCTCCTAAGCACTTGTCCCTTTTTCAGTCTATAACCCTTTCTGGTTGCTCCATATAGGTTACGTCTGGTTGCATGTCTATGCGCTCATATGCCCCTATTTATCTGGCATCTGAATTACACTTCCTTAATATTGATACGTGAAACACGTTATGACTTGCTACATGTTCGGGGGTAGGGCTAGCTCATATGCTAACTTCCCAATACGTCTTAATATATTCAAGGGTCCAATAATTCATGGACTTAAACTTTCCTTTCTTTCCAATCCTCATCAATCCTTTCCAAGGGTACCGATGACATTACTAGGTCCCCTATTTCATACTCTTTGTCCTTTCAAGTCAAATCAGCATACCTCTTATGTCCATCTTGGGTTACTACCAGCCGTTCTCTGATTAAATATATTATATCCCTCGTCCTTTGGACTACTGCGGGTCCGAGCATCTTGCGCTCTACAACTTCATCCTAACATAAGGGAGATCGACATTTTCTTCCCTCAGGGATCTCATAAGGCGACATCTCGATAATGACATATGATCTATTGTCGTAAGAAAACTCAATCCGCGTTAAGTGATCATTCCAAATTCTTTCAAGTCTTTTGCACAGACTCTCATTATAGCTTTTAGCATTAGAGCTTTTGCTTCTCAATACCCATTCTTTTCCAATTCGTAATCGCTACTACCTTCCATTCCTAATATTATACTGGTTATACTTTTGCTCGTTAGCGTTCTATAACCCTTTAATAACCACATCAACCTTAGTATCACGAATGTGTTTCCATTCCGGATACCACCATAACTTTACTACTCCTTTTTCAGCTGTTTCTATTTTCCAAAGTTTGATCAATCATATAGAAGTAAAGGAATTTGTTGAGAGATCACTATGATCATGAACACTTGTTATATTACATCGTTAGTACAGAAGGTGGCCAACCTTTAGTACTTGACAAGCAATTAAACAGCAGCTGGTATCCTACTCGGCTTCTATCACACAAATAGAAAGTCATTCGGCAATACCTCCCCTTCTGGAAGGGTTGTTCTTCTCAGTTTATATGAAATGAAAAGAAGAGAAAAGAATGAATTGAAGAGAATTATATATATGAAAAAATATACTGCCACAAAATATCTGGCTTGGAACCTACCTCTGAACTATAGAGGTTTATCATAGGAGAACAAAACATATGTGTATATATATCAAGTATTATCGCATCGCATTTCACATGCTTAAATATTTTTTCTATTCCGTCCATCATTCTATGGACCCATGCTCTTCCTCGAGCTTATACACAATCACCTTTGAAACTCCCTCGATATCAAAAATTGAATCTGGGATCTCATTCTAGACATCATCGTTACTAGAATTCTATGCTTGCATCGCAACCTTCCTCGTATAGTAATACGACTCTCTATTGATAAGAAGGAATAAATATTCAATAGGTAAATAATAGACCTAGTTTTTCTATCAAAGATAACTTATATGTCAACACGACCCAATTAGTGGTACTCAATCTCAACATCCATTCCAATACAACTCTCACGGTTGTAATCAGCTCATTACTCGCAGAATCATTGTTGTATTACTATGGTCCACCACTGACCTACTGTCGTCATTCATTTTCCATGAGGTCTTAATAGCTAACCATACGGAGTCCATACATATCGTATCGAACTCTTCTAAGGAGGTAACATAATCACCATTCATGATTCATGAAGAACACTCCAAATTCTGACGTACTTTCATGATATGAAGCAGATAAAATTGCAGAAGAGTTTCAATCAATACAACGATAGCAGGTTAATACCATTCTTAATCATATGCCTTAAATAGAAGACTTAACTCAAAGGTTCGTCTAGTCCTTTTTGAAACATGGTCCTGGCTTATCTCAAGATAGTACCTTCTGAGATGGATAGCCCGCTCATGGCGATTACACGAATTAAACCTTTACCAACTACTATTACGGTTGGGTATTGCATAGTCATCAGAAGGAATGTCAATCTACCAAACCATAATACAACCTTTACAGCTTTAACCATCATCACTGTATTCTTTTGGCACTAGCGCCTATAATTATCCTCTTACCTTTAAAGTGTCGGCCACCTCTTTGGCCTTTCCTGATAGTAAAATTTCCTTACAGTCAATGTCATTTTAACCACCTCCAAATAAATTTTCTACCTCATTTCAATCACTGCTCATGTGAAGATGTTTTCCTTAAAATCTGATGAGTAAAAAAAAAATATCATCATTTTTCCATAAGTTATTACCTCAGTCTTTAGAGGTTAATCACTATCACGACTGACTCTCAATCATACTTAGAACATCTTTTATCTTAGGCCCTAATTGCCCTGAACAATTTCGACCTTCACTGGTTCGACCCATACTTTCTCATGGTTTAACACGTGCCCCACTTGGCATCATTATAATTACGTCATATTTCCTTTATCAACATTTCTATTCTTGAGAATTTTGAATATTACCTTTCTCCTTGTAAAACCTCTAAGGTTATCCTTAAATCGTTCCTCCTGTATTCTCTAGATACAGGGCATATCAAAATACCATTTACTAATACTAGAACCATTGTCTATGTACTTCTGAAAAATTTCTTTACTGATCTTTAAAGGTTGTTGTTACCTTGATCCTTTCCAATTCATACTGTCAAAACTCATGCTGTCCCTATTAAGGGTGGATGCCAACCTTTATGCATTCCCCTAGGATTCGTTTCAAGTTACCGATGTTCTATCCTTAACTCCACCTTTAAAAAGGTACATGCATCCTCCCATGGATAAATCAAGTCATATATCCCTGATAAGGGTGTCTTATTCAATCATTCCCACCTCGATAGTCTATACCAATTTCACAATAGCATCCTTATTCAAACTGAGGTCAACACATATGGCCTTCAAAAGATAACAATGGTTACCCGCTTTTCTTTCCTAATTTGGTAATGACAACAGGGATGTCCTGGAAGATATTGGTCGTGTTCAACGTGAACTTCTTCTTAATAATTCCTCATTTACTTTTGTTGTTTATCTCAACAGTCATCTCAATGTTGGGATGTCTTTCATGCCTGGTGTCTCCCTTTCTGGGTATCATGCCACCGGTCTTACACTTCACATTCCTGAAGGTCACTCCCTTCATCCAATTTTCCTAATTTCCTACTTTCTTGTCTCTTCAGTCTATCCGTGTCTCATTATTTATCCTTCGAACTATCTCAAGGTTTCCTCGAATCCTCCCAACTTACAGGGGATAAAATATATGTATCTCTTATGCCTTCAACCATCAATTTTAACTCATGGTGAATCACCCTCATCCTGACGAATACATACTTTTCTATTTCTATTGCTACGAGTCTTTAGGGTTTCTTCATACCCAACTCCCTTATCATACCTCAAACTCTATTGCCTTTATATTCCTTTCCACTTCAGTTTCTTTTTATTTTCCTTTCTCTTATCATTATTTCATGAACCAACACAACATAAGCATTGATTTCAAACATCCCGTCATTCTGGATTCGTGTCCTCAGAATGAATCTTGATAACTTTTATAACTTAGATTCATAATTCATCATACTCGTCTGCCTTTGTTCTGGCTCTAAAGCTTTTACACTATCTCCATAACCTTGGGAAGTAATTTCCTGAAAACAATTGACTGAACTTAAATCAGTTTATTATAATCTCTTGCTCCGTGCCTTCCTTGGCCTTTCACCAGCGGGTGGCCTCTCTCTTAGGAGGGTAAGTGACAAAACAGTCTTTTGTGATTCGTCAATCATTTAGAATTTCAAATGATTCCTATATTTCCTTTAGCCAGGCTCTTGCCTCGACTGGGTCAGCTTATTCCTTGGAACTCTAAGAGCTTAGCGACTTAAAGGTCCTGAGAGAATTTCTCGCCACATTATTTCCTCGGGGTGGTGGTTGGGGATAATAGTCTAAGTTCTGTTTAGGCAGGTCCATGAATTTCCCAATAGGAGTACCATCCTGATTCTCCCTATCTTGTTCAACTTCTGTTTTCTCAGTATGAACTGTTCCAACCTTCTCCCATAATCGGGGTTATCTTATACGTTAAAAATCCTTGTTTTCCACTTCATTATGCTATGGGTTCCTTCTATCTTGATGTCAACCTCCCCGACTATCACGTTCAGGTTTTGCTCTAAATCTTATTCCTCAAACTAGCTTTCATCTAAGATCTCATCTTTAAGCTCTTGAACATTTGGAACCCAAATTCTATAGGAATACCTCATTATTCCCTTATCATCTTTCTCGGTATAAATCTTTTATCTAATTGTTGGCTCTCTGCCTTCATTCATCACTTTTTCTGGCACAATATGTTCTTTTCCGATAATTCGGACTGTATTGCAATCTCAAACAGCTTTTCGGTACCGGCTCCGATTACCTTCATATCTATTTCCATTTTCTCAAAATCTCTTATCAACTTTCCCAAAGATATTATCATCATGAGTTTCTCCTTTTTACTAAGGGCATCAGCCACCACATTGGCTTTCCCCGAATGATAAAGAATCTCTCAATCAATATTCTTGATTAGCTCTAACCGCCTCCTCTGGCGTATGTTGAGCTCTTTCTACGTGAAAATGTACTAGAGCACTTATGGCTTATGTAAATCTCGCACTTCTCTCCATACAAGTAGTGCCTCCAATCTTTAGGGAAAAACTATTGCCACGAGCCCAAGCTCATGGGTGGGGATATCGAATTTTATATTCCCTTAATTTTCTTGACGCGTACGCGAGTACCTTGTTGTGCTGTATAAGAGCACCCTAATTCCTTATGCGAAGCGTCAATACAAATCACAAAATCTCCTTTTTCCATCCGGCAATGCCAACATAGGGGCCATCACCAATCTTTGCTTCAGTTCTTGAAAGCTGTTCTCGCATTTCTCTGTCCATTCAAACTTCTCAGTCTTACGAGTAAGCCGCGTTAAAGGGGGCTACTATCTTTACAAACTTGAACGAACCTCTGGTAGTGACCGACCAATCCTACCTCTGGTAGTCGACCTAACCATGGTCATCAATTCATCAGTGGTCCTTTATTCATTCTTATCAGGATCCTCCACGGGATTCTTCTCAGCAACAATCCCTTCTAGGACAATATCCTCAACCGCTACATCCTCAATATGAACATCATCCGGTCCCGCGTTAGGACGCTCTATCGGATCCATAATCTGATCTCCAATTAGTAATAAAACATCATCGCATTGTTGCTCCTCAACCTCAGGGTTCGGAGTCCCGCTACCATATACGATAATGAACTACGCTTCTATCACGATATTTATAAGGGTTCCCATAAGGGTTTTAACTGTCAGTACTACGTTAGGTAGCCCGACTATGAACTTGGCAAGAGTTCTTATTATCTTAGTGAACTTATTATCTTAGCGTCACATCATCTCTGAGGTTTATAACGCTTAGCTCTGATACCATTTCTATAACACCCCCAAATCCGGGGTCGGGGATCCAGGTTGTCACGAGTTCCATTTCCCTTATCAATACTTAATCTTAACAGTCAACCAACTACTGCGTACTGTGACCCCACAATATACACACACACCACAAGTTATAGTCTCAGAGATGAATACCAAAAATAACACAAGTCATTTTATTCCACAATTATAAACCATTTCACCTTAAAAAGAGTTTCTGAATAATTTACATATTCTTTGCCATTATTACAATTCATAAATATACATAAGTCTGGTACATCGAAATTTGAAAGCCTAGCCTATTGGTAGATCCTACCTCAGCTATACGGCATCAACGCCTACAGGAAACTGTGGAGTGTTTCCTATCTGCTCGCGAATTGGGAGCTTGATCCTGTTCATCTTGTCTATCTATTGTTGTGTGATGAAAGAAGAAAGCAAGGGTGAGCAACAAACCCACCGAAATAATATGTATAATAATTAACAATATATGAGCATTCTCATAGTACTCCTGAAAGTCTTGGTCAAGAATAAATGAACCAAGTTTGATATCTTAACGCGACCAAGTCACAAAATATTCAGTATATATGTATATATATATATATACTTTTCAAAATCTTGGAAGTCCTCTTCCATGCATAATATACACAGAGTTCCAGTTTATAACTGTATAAAAATATCATTGCAAGGTGATCTCATATATCTAACCTTGTCTCAACGTTTTTTTGTGAAAATCTTTGTCATGCATAAGATAATCATTAACCAGATATAAGTTGAAAAGATGAAGTTACAAGATACTCCAATATACTTATATCTTTTCCGAATACTACTTGAATTACCACCGTTCAAGTTATAATTAGTTTCAAAAATTCATCACATAGATGAGACTACAAGACAAGATTTGAATATATTCAATCTTTGAATATCATTATAAATAATGAAGTTACGAGATACTTCATTAAGTCCCGATATATATATACACCTATATATATACATTTCATACACTCCTTGAAGACCTCTGTTATGAAAATTATAAACAGAGTTGCAATATCCAATGAATTTGGAAAGGAGAAAACCTTGGAATAAACCTGATATCTTGCTGATCAGGCAAAGATACCAATAAGTAACCTTTTTTACTAGTAGACGGACGAATTCCCCACTGGTCATCACCCTGGTCGTAATAGGACCTTATGCTGGACTGCCACTCAGCCACTTACGCATTTGATGGACTCCCACTGAGCCACTTACACTTTCATGGACGCCCACTGAGCCCATGTTGCTTATGCCGACTCAAATAGATGGACTTACTTCCCGAATGTTGGGTAAGTAATCAATTCATTTATCAAAACGGCAACCTCGTTGCGAATATAAAATACACCACATAGCCGGATCCTTTAGATTTTTGAACGAGTATTCAAGTCCCCTTCAAAAAGGAAGATCTTAAATTTGAAAACGAGTTTTGGGATCCGCTCTAAACTTTAAAAATCATTTTGAAGACTCGAAAACATTTTTAAGAATGTTTGGAGTACTGCTGATTTATTAAAATAAATCAGTCCCAATATATTAGAAAATATCTTAATATTATTATTTAAATAATATTCCCATAAAGAATAATCTTTATAAAAATAATTGAAGTAGAAGTTGTAAAACTTATACTTGAAATGAATATTAAATAACCAAAGATATACTTATACGAAAGTAATATCTTTATTTGAGTAATCAAAAGTGAGTTTGATTATCGAAACATTATTCTTTAATAAAATAAAGAATATTAATTAGTAAATAATCGGAGTCATAAGTCCTCGAATGAATATTCAAAATAATATTCATTAATAAAATAAACGGAGTCATAAGCCCTCGAATGAATATTCAAAATAATATTCATTAAATAATATAAAGTTATCGAATAAACCTTATTCGATTAATAGTTTTGAAAACTATATCAATATATATATAACTATATATATATCATATACTCGGGAACATCTACTCCCGGTTTTAGAAAAGGGTTCACCTTTGGGTCCCCTATCCTCAGGGTATACGCAACTACTGCTTATCTCTAGCATAGATATTATGCAACTAATAAGTATTGAATCAACAATTAGATATCAAGATTACGAAATAAACATGCATATAAATATCATATCACATGCTCCAATATATTGCAAGATTTTTTAATAACAATCATGCACTTATCACAAGATAATGCATATACATATATACATCACAACAACAGTATAACGGGTAGAAAACTTGCCTGAGTGCTCCCGGATAGACTTAAGCTTAGAGTGGGTCCGATAACCTATGAACAACAACATAAGTCGGAATTAAACCCCGGTCGCTTAAGAAACTAGACTTTAACCATTTAGAGTCCTAACGTTCGCTTTCACGCTTAACGATTTACTTAAGTCGCTCGAGTACCCTCAGCTCCACCATTTTTAATAAATTAACTATTAAGAATTTTAAAGCGATTTTTTCGTGAGTACCTTACCAACTGCCTAATCCACTTAACATAATTGTTTCATACCCCAATTAGTCCTTTAAGGTCTTTAACCTATGTTTCAAAGTAAGGCGAGGGGTAATGGTTCGGTCGCGAAATGCCGTTACTTAAAACGGTCGTTTCTCCTAAACCGTACATCGGATTCAAACGAATCATATATCAAAACGAAGCTCGTAACATGAACTATCTAATCATGGCAATGGTCAAAACCTAACAGTGAGTTCACGGGTCCTGATTGTTAAGAACAAAACAGTCTTAAAGTAAATCGGACATTACGACGGCTATATTTACGCGATTACCAAATTTTAAACTACTCCAATCCACCACAAATCAACCACAAATCAACCCATAACCACCAATACCACCAAAATTCATCCAAACCTTAATAACTCAGTCCATAACCTCATGATTTTTCCAACTTATTCAATCTCAAACAAGAGCTACTAATTATACTTAAGGTTCACCAACCAACAACCAAGATTTATAACCCAAAATCATAATAATTCTATCCAAACTCTAAACATACAAGAATCATGCTCTCATGAACTATAACAAACAAAACCAAACCTAATTCTCAAAGTAATGTTAGGGTTTGGAGGGGTTATACCTTCCTTGGAGAGTGGAGAATCACTTAGGAAGCCTTAAATAACCACTAACTATCTTTACTAAGCTTGGATCTTGAAGAAAACATAAGAAAACACAAAGTTAGTTTCTTGAAAACACTATTTACCAAGAACTTTGATGAATTGATTAGCTATGTTAAACATGGAATCTTGAGCTTAAACTTATGGCTCATCTTAGTTATGAATTATGGAAGCTAAAGAAACAAACCTCTTGAATTATGAAGGTGTGTAGCTTTATTTTTGAAATTTTCTCCTTTGCTTTTCATGGAAAAGCCGAGAGCAAAGAGTGAGGGAAGAAGAAAATGTTTTTGTTTTGGTTGCTTTTGATTTTTTTGTGTTTGTTTTGCTTGTTAATTAGGTTGTAATCATGGTAAATATTGTGCGGCTCACAATCATATAACAATTCCTTCCCTTATGTCATGCTTATGTCACTATGTGATGTCACCCTCCCTCCTTTGTCCTCTTCTCATTGGTTTGATGAAATCATCCCCGCTAATCTCTTTGATTAGCTTTTAATTACTTGGCTAATGACCGCTGATCTGTTATCCGGTTCGCTTAACTTTCATTTTCGTTTATCGTTTGAGGGATCATACCCGGGATCTTATTACTTAGGTTTTCTTAACCTTTCCCAATACATTATATTCCTTTTATGATCCTCTCTTATAATCCTTGAATTTAAATCCTTTTAATTATGTTACCTTATACTCAATTCTTTCGGTATCTGGTGGATTTTCGGGAAAAATCAAAGTGTTCGGATTTGGATTCTGACGATCTTTACATACACTTATATACCACATAGAGTACTAATAATATCCCAGAAGATCAATAAAAGAACCCCTACATAGTGTGGCATGAAAAGTTTTCTTATTCAGCATAATCAGCAAAACACTATTCATAAGGGTTTCAAAAATTCCAAAAATTGGGGTTATTACAGACAGTGCGGGCGCGCTCAGCTACTGGAAAAACGGCGCGGCCGCGCGCTAGAACAGCGCGGGCGCACTCAGCTTCCATATTTGGCCCTGATTTTTTTTTTAATTTTTTCTTTTCTTCTTGCTTCCTCTACCTACAAATGTACAACATACTTGGGTGCCTCCCAGGAAGCGCTTCTTTTACGTCGCTAGCTCGACGTAGAATCTCGAGATCAAGTAGATAATAAAACGGCACTAACCACCTCGTGGGTTGCCGTATCACCATAATAATGCTTCAACCTCTGACCATTTACCTTAAACGCTTGGGCCGGATCATTCTCAAAAATTTCCACCGCTCCATGTGGAAACACAGTTTTGATTATGAAAGGACCTGACCATCTTGACTTCAACTTTCCAGGAAAAAGACGGAGACAAGAGTTGAATAAAAGAACTTGTTGCCCTGGCACTAATTTCTTGATCACTAGACACCGATCGTGCCACCTCTTGACTTTCTCCTTGTATATTTTGTTATTCTCGTAAGCTTGAAGTCGAAATTCGTCAAGTTCGTTCAATTGAAGCATCCTTTTCTTTCCAGCAGCATCCAAGTCCAGATTCAATTTCTTCAAAGCCCAATAAGCTTTATGCTCAAGCTCCACCGGCAAATGACACCCCTTACCATAGACCAACTAAAACAACGACATTTCCAATGAAGTTTTATATAATGTTCTATACGCCCAAACAGCTTCATCAAGCTTTAAAGACCAATCATTCCTTGATGGACACACTACTTTCTCTAAAATGCGCTTGATCTCTCTGTTAGATACCTCAGCTTGACCATTTGTCTGAGGATGATAAGCCGTAGCAATGCGATGATTCACATTATACCTTTTCATCATAGCAGTAAATTTGCGATTGCAAAAATGCGACCCCTCATCACTGATTATGACTCTTGGAGTTCCAAACCTTGTGAATATCTGCTTGTGAAGAAAATTAAGCACCACTTTCGCATCGTTCGTCCGCAACGCCTTAACTTCAACCCATTTCGAAACATAATCAAATACCAATAGGATATACTGATTGTTGCAAGATGAGACAAATGGCCCCATGAAGTTAATTCCCCAAACATCGAAGACCTCAACCTCGAGAAGCACATTAAGAGGCATCTCATCCCTCTTGGACATATTACCCACACGTTGACATCGATCACATTTCAAAATGAACTGATGAGCGTCTTTAAACAATGTCGGCCAAAAGAAACCTGCTTAAAGAGACGAGCTATTGTCTTTTCTCCACCATAATTTCCTCCATAAGCCGTTGAGTGTCAGTCTCGCAAGATCCCCCCTGTTTTGCTGTAAGGAATACATCTCCTGATGATTTGGTCAGCTCCTTGGCGAAAAAGAAATGGCTCATCCCACATATACCACTTCACTTCATGTAGAAACTTCTTCCTTTGAGCATAAGACGGAAGGTATGATGTTACTCACAAGGTAGTTCACAATATCTGCAAACCACGGCTCTTCTTCTTGCACTCCAAACAGCTGCTCGTCGGGAAAAGACTCATTTATCAATGTCTTATCCAATGAAGTAGCATTAGGATTCTCTAATCGCGAGAGATGATCAGCAACTTGATTTTTAGTTCCTTTTCTGTCCTTGATCTCTAGTTCAAATTCTTGGAGCAGAAGAACCCATCGAATTAATCTAGGCTCAGAGTCCTTCTTCGAGACAAGATATCGAATGGCGGCGTGATCCGTAAAAGCTGTCACCTTCGTCCCAAGTAGATAAGATCGAAATTTCTCAAAACCATAGACAATAGCTAAAAGTTCTTTCTCCGTAGTAGTGTAATTCAATTGAGCACCATTTAGAGTCTTACTAGCATAGTAGACCACATGAAATATGTTGTTCTTCCACTGCCCAAGAACTACTCCAACTGCATAATCACTTGCATCGCATATCATCTCAAAAGGTTCATTCCAATCAGGTGTAGTTATGACTGGTTCCGAGATTAGACTCTTCTTCAATGTCTCAAACGTTGCAAGGCACTCGTCATCAAATTTGAAAGGGACATCTTTCTCTAGTAAAGTGCACAATGGCTTTGAAATTTTCGAGAAGTCCTTGATGAAACGCCTATAGAAACCTGCGTGACCAAGAAAACTACGAATTCCCTTGACAGAAATAGGTGGGGGAAGATTCTCAATGACCCCCACCTTGGCCTTATCCACCTCAAGACCCTTACTAGAAACCTTATCCCGAGAATTATGCCTTGACGCACCATAAAGTGACATTTCTCCCAATTGAGAACTAAATTGGTTTCAACGCACCTCTTGAGAACATGTCCGAGATTTTGCAAGCATTCATCAAAAGAATCGCCAAAGACTGAGAACTCATCCATGAACACTTCCATATTCTGGCCAATCATGTCAAAAAAGATGGCCATCATATATCATTGAAATGTGGCTGGTGTACCACACAGACCGAAAGAAACTCGTCCAAAGGCGAATGTACCGCATGGACAAGTAAAGGTAGTTTTCTCTTGATCTTCTGGAGCGATACAAATTTGATTATAACCCGAATAACCATCCAGAAGATAATAGTACTCATGACTAGCCAACCTGTCAAACATCTGATCAATGAAGGGTAAGGGAAAGTGATCCTTCCTAGTGGTCTTGTTTAGCTTCCTGTAGTCCATATAGACTCTCCATCCCGTGACTGTTCTTGTAGGAATAAGCTCATTCTTCTCATTTTCTACCACAGTAATACCATCTTTCTTTGGTACACATTGAACCGGGATTACCCATGAACTGTCAGAGATATGATAAATGATCCCTGCATCTAGCCACTTCAGAATTTCCTTCTTTACTACTTCTTTCATGATTGAATTTAAGTCTTCTTTGCTGCTCGACTATAGGCTTACTACTTTCTTCTAGCAGAATTTTATGCATGCAGTAAGAAGGGATGATTCCCTTGATATTTGCTATAGTCCATCCAATTGCCGATTTGAACTCTCTCAGAATTCTCAAAAGTTTTTCCTCATCACTACCTGAAAGGTCAGATGCAATAATAACGGCAGAGTAGATGCATCACCTAAAAAAATATACCTCAAATGTTCAGGTAAAGGCTTAAGCTCAAGAGTGGGAGCTTTCTCAATAGAAGGCTTGAGGCGTAGAGGATTTTGACACTGATTTAATATCTTTTAGAGATTTGGATGAGTTTGCTGGTAAATTTAGGTATCACCCTAGTGAGTTAGTGTACTTCAAAACTGATGGGAAAATATGGGAAAATGGTACAAGGTTATTATTTCATGATAATTTAGTGAGAGAGATGGTTGAGATACATAGAGCTTTAGGTCGAATTGATCTGTATGTGGATCATTATGAGATAGATGAGGTGATTTATGGCACTGATAACGGGGGAGGAGAAAAACAATATAGTGATGACAGTGATCCATCTGATCCTGAATATAATGTAGAAACAGATAGCTCTGATCCTGATGAAGATAGTCTATATAATGAGTTTGGAGAGAGTGAAGATGAACTCAGAACTAATAGAGAGAATTGCAAAAAAATTAAAGAGTCATTAACCATTAACAAATCTAAGTCTGATGTTAGAGTAACCAATCCTAACAATATGAGTGATGATGACTATGACTTTGCTTCTGATGAACTAAGATCAGAGTCATCTTCTAGTGAATATGAGAATGTTAGGATTGGTTATGTTGGGCCTCCAAACCCCAAGAAGAGGAAGAAAATCAGGACCACTGTTAGGTATTGACAAAAAGATGAGATTATAAGGTGGCGGGTGGGGATGAAGTTTGGGTCTATGACAGAGTTCAGAGATGCCGTGAGAAAGTTTGGAATTAAGGATAGAAGGGTGATTTAATTTGTGACTAGTGATTCTAAAAGGTGTCAAGTATGTTATGAGGCTGATTGCAAGTTTTACATATGATGTAGCAAAAACAAAGATGGTGAGAAATGTACCATTAAAACCTTGGTGAATGAACATAATTGCACTAAACCCTATTCAAACAGGCTTGCTAGTGTGAAATATCTAACTGAGATCTATGGTGAGAGGGTTAGGAGAAACCTACAGTGGAAAGTCAAAGAAATGGCAGAGGTAATCAAACAAGAATTAGAGATTGAGGTACCAAGGATTAAAATATTGAGGGTTAGAAATTCTTTATTAGAAGGTGTGCATGAAGCTTTGAAGGAGCAGTACTCAAGGATGAGGGATATGGGGCATGAGATTTTACTTAGTAATCCCAAGAACACACTGCAGATCAGGACTAGTAGGCTTAATGAGGGTGATCCCAATAAGTTTAAGAGGATATATATATATATATATATATCTTATCATGCATTGAGGGAAGGCTGGGTGTAGACCTGTCATAGGCTTTGATGGGTGTTTTTTGAAGACAATCTGAAGAGCTACTTCCACCAGATCTTACAAAAAAATTAAGGGGAAGACCAAAAAGAATGAGAAGAAAGGAAAGCTGGGAGGGTGGTAATTGGTCTCAACCATCACAATCAGGGCCTATTCTGCAGAGGTATAACAATAAGAGGATCATGCATTACAGCACATATGGCTAGGCAACACACAGGAAGTCTAATTGTCCAAATAAAAATGGAGTGCCACTTGAGGAAACACACAAGAGAGTCTGACCAAGGTCATTCTTCAGTGGAATTCTGTAAATATTGTGAAGAAGAAGAGCACTAAAGAGCTAAGGAGGAAGCAACTTCAAGTAAGGAAACAAGTTTAAAAAAATGATAAGGGCCAATAATCTCAAGATGAAGATCTAGTACAAACTGAAGCTCAAGACCCAGTGGTCACACAAGAAAACACAAGGTTTGTGAAAGCTGGTATGACTTCTGAGAAAACAAAACATGTCGAGAGGCAGAAGTTTCAAGTTAGGAGAAATGTAAAGATGGTAGATAAGGGCATAAATGAGGGATCACCTGTGGAAACTCAAGTAGAAGAACCAGCAGTCACAAAAGAAAACACAATTGAACCAATCAAAATTCTTAACAGAAAATTGCTCTTTGTGAAAGATGACAATCATGTAGGTAAAGCTTTTTGCTTAACCGGGGATAAGTCAAAGGAGCTGGAAGAAAATCTGAGGGGAGCTGTGGGTGACAAGGCTCTTCTACTCCCACCACCTGGGGTGTTCCAGTTCAAACCACCAAGAACCTCTAAATCTGCAGCTGGAGTGCCACAAAGGACCTCAACCGGACTTCGAGCAAAGAAGCAGTTCAAGTTCAAGAAAAGTCAAGATGTTCCACTCACAATTGCAGATTAATTCCATCCTTGAATGTCTTTTACTAGTATTTTGAACCCCTTTCACTTTTGGTTAAGTATTTTGGAGATTATGGTTGTACTGTTATTTTGTAGAATATGGTATGTTGCAGACTTTTATTTGGTCATTTATAAGCTATTTCTAAATACTTTTGTAAGACATTTCTTATGCAATTTAAAGGGGCTACTGCTTTTATATTACACATGTTTTATATTTTTTATTTGCACTTGTGATTATACATGGGGCATATATTCATTAAACTTCATTCGTATTCATCAAAATATTCAAGACATACATGACAAGTGTAGTCATTCATTACATTCATCACATTCATCTACCCGACACCAACCACATTCATTCCATCCACCTACCAGCCATCAACCACATCTTCTATACTATATACTCTACTTGAACATTAACACCACTGCAAACATTAATACACAAATTTTCAACTTTGTCCTCAAGCTATTATTCTCCACCATCAGATCACGCACATCTTCTTTAAAGGCCTTCCTTTTTTCACCATTTTCTGCAAGATTTGAAGGGTTTTTAGCACATAATCGCAGCGAAAACTTAATTTAAATCTTAAAAAAAAAACCGAAACCCTCCGCAGGATCCATGCGAAAAATAATATTTAATTCGTAGTTCAGTATGTTTACCTTAAGAAGCTTTACATTAATGGAAAGATGGAGGTCTTTAATAGCGATCCAAGAACAATAGTATATTTAAAGCCAAAATTTTTAGCTGAAAATTTTGCCATAAAATATTATTATTATTAACCCTTTATTATTCTCATTAATAATTAAAACACCTTTTAATTATTAATCCTTTTTCTAAACTCTTTAGAAATAATTCTCTCACTTGATTTAATTTCCAAAAATTAAATTCTTAATTAATAATATTAAGAACTTTTCTTAATTAATTTATAATCAATTAAATCTCATATAATCAATTATTAAATTTTCCAATTAATTATTTATTTCATAAATAAATAATTATCAGCCATTATTAATTAATTCCTCCACCATTAAATCATTCTCTTTTATGGTGTGACCCTGTAGGTTCAATATTAAGCCGGTAGTAGAAATAAATAATAAAAAAACTATTTTATCATTATTTATATAAATTCTCTAATTTATTAAATATGATTAATTAATTAATCATATTTATTCTACATCGTGAGGGATACTTCTCAGCATATCGCGACTATCCGGATAATACGAATTCACTGCTTAGAATACCAAGAACCTATTCAGTGAATAGTTACCGTACAATTAATTCCTTCTACCCTGCAATGTCACGATTAAATACAAGGCATGGAACTTGTGTCAAGCCTATCTTATTTAATCACTTGCTTTCCCATTCACTATGCTTAATTCTATTTAATGTAAATTAGAAACTCCTTTCTAATTTCATTCACTTTGACCAGAGATTCCTGAACTAGCATAAGTGGATCAGCATTGAACATTCTCTTCCTTCACTGGAAGGGGTAGATCCTTTATTGATCATACACTATCTTCGTGTACAAATTCCTATACCCAGTAGAGCCTTTATAATTGTCCATTGAGACTAAGAACTAAACCAAAGCATAGTTCAGTATACACAAGATGACTATGATGACCTCAAGTCTAAGGATACTTGTACAACTATCACTATGTGAACAACTGCTGACACGTGAGTGAACTCCATCAGTTGTTCAGCTGTGTGAGTCATGTTCAGTGAATTTATTCTATAATAAGCACCTACATACTAGCTATAGTGTCACCACACAAATGTCTATGAGAACAGACATCCTTCATAATGAAGCAAACATAGTATGTACCGATCTTTGCGGATTATTAATTACCAGTTAGTAATCCTACGACCAGGAACTATTTAAGTTTAGAGTTATCATCTTTTAGGTCTCATTATTATGATCTCATCACAATCCATAAAAAGCTTTACTCTAAACTGTGGTATATCTTATTTAAACATTTAAATAGATAGAGCCCGCAATAAAAATAAAAGAAGTCTTTTATTAATATCACTCTGGTATCTAATACCCATCTTGTCTTTATGACGATCAAAGTGACTTTGAGAAAATGGCTTTGTGAGTGGGTCTGCTACGTTGTTATGTGTGTCAACTCTCTTGACATTGACATCTCCTCTTTCAACAATCTCCCTAATCAGATGAAAGCGCTGCAGGACATGTTTGGAATTTTTATGAGACCTAGGTTCCTTGGCTTATGCTATTGCTACGTTGTTATCACAATACAACACAATAGGCTCTTCAACGCTAGGAATAACTCCCAACTCAGAAACAAATTTCCTCATCCAAACGGCTTCTTTTGCAGCCTCACTTGCAACTATATATTTTGCTTCCACTGTGGAGTCAGCCGTTATAGACTGTTTGGAACTCTTCCAACTAATTGCACCACCATTTAGAGTAAACACGTACCCTGACATGGATTTGCTATAACTTTCTGATTGAAAACTAGAGTCAGTATAACCCTCTATTTTCAACTCAGATTCACCACCAAAAATAAGAAAAATGTCCTGAGTCCTTTGCAAGTACTTAAGGATGTTTTTCACTGCTTTCCAGTGGTCTTCACCTGGATTGGACTGATATCTGCTCGTCATACTAATTGAATAAGCAACATCAGGCCTTGTACACAACATCGCGTACATGATAGATCTTATTGCTGAAGCATAAGGAATCTTACTCATACGCTCTCTTTCCTCAGGTGTCTTAGGAGACATTTTTTCGGAAAGGGACACTCCATGGCTCATCGGTATGAGACCTCTTTTGAAGTTTTCCATGCTAAACCTTTTAAGCACTTTCTGGATGTATGTACCCTGGGTAAGACCTATCATTCTTCTAGATCTATCTCTATAGATCTTCATACCGAGAATGTAGGATGCTTCTCCCAAGTCCTTCATAGTGAAGTTCTTTGATAGCCATACTTTGACTGATTGTAACATCGGTATATCATTTCCTATAAGAAGTATGTCATCCACGTACATTACAAGAAATGTTACCGCGCTCCCACTAACCTTCTTGTAGACACATGGTTCATCTATGTTTTTGATAAAACCAAACTCTTTGATTGTCTCATCAAAACGGATGTTCCATCTACGAGAAGCTTGCCTTAAACCATATATGGTTCGCAGCAGCTTACACACTAGGTGTTCATTTCCCTTAGAAAGAAAACCCTCTGGCTGTATCATATACACTTCCTCCTCAAGTTCCCCATTGAGGAAGGCCGTTTTCACGTCCATTTGCCAGATCTCATAGTCATAGTAAGCAGCAATCGCAAGCAAAATTCGAATTGATTTTAACAGGGCTACAGGCGGAAAAGTTTCATCAAAGTCAATCCCTTGCCTTTACTTGAATCCTTTTGCCACGAGCCTGGCCTTATAGGTCTCCACCTGGTCATCTGCTCCAATCTTTCTTTTGTATAACCAGAGTCCATACTTGGTTGGTATACATAGATTCCATTTCGGATTTCATGGCACTATGCCATTTCTCTGAGTCAACACTACTCATAGCCTCATTATAGGTCACAGGGTTTTCATCATCAATGATTGACAACTCATTGTCATTCTCAATGACAAGACCATAATACCTCTCAGGTTGGCGAGACACTCTTCTTGTCCTATGAATGGGCTGTTCCACAGAAGGTTGTTCAGTCTGAACAGGTGTTTCCACTTGATCCGTAGTAGTTTGTGCTTCTTGAACTTCATCAAGTTCAATTTTGCTCCCACTGTTTCCTTCAAGGATAAAATCCTTTTCCAAGAAGGTAGCATGTCTGGAGACAAACACCCGATGATCGGTGTAAAAGTAATACCCCAAAGTCTCTTTAGAATATCCCACAAAATTACATTTTACGGATCGAGATTCCAGCTTATCTGGGTCAACTTTCTTGACATAAGCTGGACATCCCCAAATCTTAACGTGTTTAAGACTCGATTTCCTTTCTTTCCATATCTCATATGGTGTTTGAGGAACAGATTTGGAAGGCACCTTATTCAGTAAATATGCAGAGGTTTCCAATGTATAACCCCATAGGAATACTGGAAGATTCGCATAGCTCATCATGGACCGAACCATGTCTAATAAAGTTCGATTTCCCCTTTCAGATACCCCATTCAACTGTGGAGTATATGGAGGAGTCCACTGAGAGACTATACCATTTTCTTTGAGATAATCTAGAAACTCTCTATTCAAGTATTCACCACCTCGATCTGATCGAAGAGTTATAATACTGTGTTTGGTTTGTTTCTCCACTTCATGTTTATATTCTTTGAACTTTTCAAAGGCTTCAGACTTGTGTTTCATCAAATACACATATCCGAATCTAGATCTATCATTTATGAAAGTAATGAAGTACGAAAATCCACCCATGGCTTGCGTAGACATTGGTCCACATATATCTGTGTGTACCAATCCTAGCAAATCTGCAGCCCTCTCTCCATGTCCACTAAATGGAGATTTGGTCATTTTACCCAATAGACAAGACTCACATGTAGGATATGATTCAAAATCAAAGGGGTCAAGTAACCCTTCCTTATGCAATGTCTGCAGTCTATTTTCACTAATATGACCTAGCGTACATTGCCATAAATAGGTCAGATTTTCATCATCTCATTTTCTTTTATTAGTTTGTTCAATCTGGAGTAAATCATGCTCTACGTCACATACATACAGACCATTATTTAAAATGCCATGTCCAAAAAGAACATTATCTCTAAGGATAGAACATTCATTATTCTTAATAATAAATGAAAAACCATCCAAATCCAACATAGGAATAGAAACAATATTCCTCACAATAGAGGGAACGTAATAACAATTATTCAAAATAATAGTCTTGCCCGTAGGCATATGTAAACTAAATGATCCTACAGATATGACCGCAACCCTTGCTCCATTGCCCATATGTAGAATCACCTCATCTTTTTCAAGAGTCCAACTTCCCTTTAGTCCTTGCAACGAATTGCAAATATGAGAACCACAGGCGGTATCTAATACCAAAGTAGAAATATGACCCAGTGACATATTAACTTCGATCATGAACATGCCTGAATCAGAATCGGTAGTCTTACTACCCTTCTTCTTCTTCAATTCTGCAAGGTAAACCTTGCAGTTCCTCTTCCAGTGCCCCAACTTGTTACAGTGAAAACAAACAGCTAAATTAGGACCAGTCAACTTGTGAGCATCTAGTATGCTCTGGAGTGATAGTGCAGAAGACATGACGAATATAGTAAATCTGTAAATGATAAACACATAACAACACTTAGCAAATATTCAATTTCATTTCAAAACACTATATGAATTGGGTCTTTATTCATAAGTGTCTCCCACTAATTTATCTAATTTATTCAACCCCCTAAGTGAAAATTAAGCATTCATAATGCTAGTGGGAATAGGGATCCTACATTCCATCACACAACCTCGACTGTGGCACGAAACGTCATGTGATGTTCAATAGGCAGGCAACTCTTGTCAATTACATCTTATGTTATTCCCTAATATAAGTTTAGCCTCTTGAATAATTGAGTCACGGCTATGGCACGACAAACTCAATATTCTAAGTCAAGTCTAACCCAACATTTCGTATAATTGAATCAGTCACCAACGGCCCCGACTGTAGCACGTACCGACCTTTAGATTCTAATTCAATATACACATCTCTATGTAATAGACAAGTATTTCTTATTTCGAAATCAAAGCCCTCGGCTGTAGCATGAAACGACAATGATTTAAAAATAAGAACCACTTTCTATAATGTTGGAAGGCTATGACCGACACAAGCCCGTTGTGTCATTGGCCAATTACTACTTGATATTATTTAATTTTAGAGGGATTATATTACGTTACAATCATAATCATATTATAAAGAGATTCTTCCTTTTAAATTAAATATTTCAAATCAATAATCGATAATCAGATGATTCCCAGATCGGGTGGAGCATTGTCAAGAGGCGTCACTTAATAATCCTTTCTTACAGATAGAAATCTGTTGTTGACAGAATCATCCTTTCTCTCAATATTGAAAATTCATATTCAATTATGTGTTTCATAAACACAAGAATCTCATGATCGTATTCATAATATTTATTGTTAAGGCAAGAAACGATTCATATTCTAGATTTTCTAGAGCACGCCTTATATTGATTTAAGTTCACCTAAATCTATCATCGCATGGTAAACATAGGCATATATCTCATATATAAAATTAAATAAACAAGTAAATTTAAAGTGCAATAAAGTAAATGTGTTTGGTTATGGCCCCATCCTATGTGATCTTTATCAAGCTCATGATAAAGATCAAGGTCAATCTAATATGGTGATGGAAATAAATACAACTACTTATTACATAAGTCTTCTTCTTTATTTAGACTTCTTGTATGCCTCGTCTTCTTCTTTGTATCACCTCCATTGGATAGCCTTCTTGAGTCTTCAATTACATTACATGATTGAAAGTAAAACTAATCTAATGAACTTACAAGAATAACTCGAGTTACATTCGAGATTTATGATTACAAAGATTGACGACATGCAAGTCGTATTTAAAACCAAAACCAAAACCATTACACTAAGGTCGAAAGGCCATAACCATCCACCATGCTCATAAAACACATAAAAGCATGTTAAAACACATAATCTGATCTTAACATATCATATTATCCATGATCTAATCATAAAAAGAAAATATGACAAAAATCAGAAAAATCAGAATCAAATCAGAAAAACAAGAATCACTGTTTACGGGCAGTAAACGATGTCAAACGCCATACACACGAGTCGTTGATAGCTTTATCTATCAGTTTTGTTCAGACGCTCGTTTACCTATGGAATAGGGTATTCGTTTGCGTAAATCGGACACCAGACCCAGATTTCAGCAAATCTGCAGCAGCCAATTCAGAATCCGTATCTAATATGATTCTCATAATTAGAAAAAACATAAATCAAGTATATATCAGTATATATACAGATTACATAATCATCTTATTATTATACAACTCACATGAATATCATATATTCAAAACCATACATATATAAACATATTATATCAACATCAAATCATGGCGAATCACGTACATGCTCATATATCAAAAACAGTTAAACACATAAACGAATTAAAAACTTTTCGCAAGTAGCTCTGATACCATTGAAGGGTTTTTAGCACATAAACGCAGCCAAAACGTAAATTTAAATCTTAAAAAAAAAACCGAAACCCTCCGTAGGATCCATGCGAAAAATAATATTTAATTAGTAGTTCAGTATGTTTACCTTAAGAAGATTTACGTTAATGGAAAGATGGAGGTCTTTAATAGCGATCCAAGAATGATGAACGGAGATCCTTAGCAGCTGATCCTCAAGTGTGAAGCACTCCACCGATATCCACCAAGAAAACGTTGTAATGAAGGAGGAGGAGATGGAGAGAATTAGGGTTTTGTAAATCATTTTGGTTGAGGCAAAAATAGGGTTTATAATAGTATATTTATAGGCAAAATTTTCAGCTGAAAATTTTGCCATAAAATATTATTATTATTAACCCTTTATTATACTCATTAATAATTAAAACACCTTTTAATTATTAATCCTTTTTCTAAACTCTTTAGAAATAATTCTCTCACTTGATTTAATTTCCAAAAATTAAATTCTTAATTAATAATATTAAGAACTTTTCTTAATTAATTTATAATCAATTAAATCTCATTTAATCAATTATTAAATTTGCCAATTAATTATTTATTTCATAAATAAATAATTATCAGCCATTATTAATTAATTCCTCCACCATTAAATCATTCTCTTTTATGGTGTGACCCTGTAGGTTCAATATTAAGCCGATAGTAGAAATAAATAATAATAAAACTATTTTATCATTATTTATATAAATTTTCTAATTCATTAAATATGATTAATTAATTAATCATATTTATTCTACATCGTGAGGGATACTTCTCAGCATATCGCGACTATCCGGATAATACGAATTCACTGCTTAGAATACCAAGAACCTATTCAGTGAATAGTTACCGTACAATTAATTCCTTCTACCCTGTAATGTCACGATTAAATACAAGGCATGGAACTTGTGTCAAGCCTATCTTATTTAATCACTTGCTTTCCCATTCACTATGATTAGTTCTATTTAATGTAAATTAGAAACTCCTTTTTAATTTCATTCACTCTGGCCAAAGATTCCTGAACTAGCATAAGTGGATCAGCATTGAACATTCTCTTCCTTCACTGGAAGGGGTAGATCCTTTATTTATCATACATTATCTTCGTGTACAAATTCATATACCCGGTAGAGCCCTTATAATTGTCCGTTGAGACTAAGAACTAAACCAAAGCATAGTTCAGTGTACACAAGATGACTATGATGACCTCAAGTCTAAGGATACTTGTACAACTATCACTATGTGAACAACTGCTGACACGTGAGTGAACTCCATCCGTTGTTCAGCTGTGTGAGTCATGTTCAGTGAACTTATTCTATAATAAGCACCTACATACTAGCTATAGTGTCACCACACAAATGTCTATATGAACAGACATCCTTCATAATGAAGCAAGCATAATATGTACTGATCTTTGCGGATTATTAATTACCAGTTAGTATTCCTACGACCAAGAACTATTTAAGTTTAGAGTTATCATCTTTTAGGTCTCATTATTATGATCTCATCACAATCCATAAAAAGCTTTACTCTAAACTGTGGTATATATTATTTAAACATTTAAATAGATAGAGCCCGTAATAAAAACAAAATAAGTCTTTTATTAATATCAATGAAATCAAAACAGATTACATAAAAGTTATTCCTAAATCCTCATACATGATTGGACTTAGGACATATCTCTTTCAAGATTTTCCTCCAAAAGCTTTAATTTTTCCTCCAAATAAATTCTTTTGTGATTTAAATGGGTAATCACATTAAATTCCCTTCCACCGAAATCTTGATTAAACCATTCGAAAAAATGGAATCCAGCACCAACTTCGTAAAAAATTTGAAGCAACAAAAATTCAAAATTTCTAATCAAGTATAAAAATATATAAAATCAAGCCACACAAACACTGTACCACATGTATAATTTCTAATTAATGTTCTAATTACCTTCACTGTATCACATGTATAAAATCATCTTCCTGGGTTATTGTGAGTCCATGAGGTATTCACCCTAGCTCATTTACCACGCTAACACCATTTTTGCTGTCTCTTCTGACTCGATTCCATGGTAGAAGTACTCATGATTATTACAAACTAAAACTTGTGATTTTAGTAAGAAGCAACTATATATATATACTGGGTTAGAGAAGAGAAGATAGGTATGTTTAATTACTTTATAACATTACAATCCACCTCAGATGTTTAAAGAGCCGTTACAATCCACTATGTTCAAGAAACGTTAGCCATGTCACCTTCCCGTCTGGTCAACCGGTCAAAACAAACAGACGTGTCATCATCGGTTACTAGAGTGGTACGCTTGAGACCCCATTAAGTTTAATTAAACTTTTGATATTACAACTTCACTTCAGTGACTAATTTGAGATTTTTCCATTATATTTTGTGTTTCTGAAAAATCCATCCTATGAAGTATATATCAACATAATTTTGCTTCTTCTTCCAAGATAAATTACAGAATCGATAGTCAAATAGCAAAATATGAGAGGTCTAAACTATAGAAACTAATCAAGACAAATAAAATGTAGGACAATAACGTGTAGGCTCATTTATCATGCTTAAAATTTAAACTCCTTGACTGGAGATCAGGAACATCGGCTCTGTCCCCTTTTTAGCAAATCTGTAACGTTCTGTGTCATTTTTGGAAAAGATTAAACATGTGTGCTACTTTTGGAAATTGAACACAAAGATATGCTAAAAAAGGGACCGAGTCCAGGAACACCCACACGGACTCTAAACTTGTAATTGTATCCACTAACTAAGAACATATAATTTTATAACAATAGACGATCATGTTCTAGATTGACTGAGGTGCCCCTTGCCCAGGTCATCGTTAGGTACAAAACAAAACGCAAAAACAATTAAGAACAACCCTTATAATTGAAAAACTTAAATACCACAGAAAATCAAACACGCTAATAGATCCCCTGATTAAAGAATGTCGGCTCTTAATAACCTCATCTAACTTTAAACAAACCATTTTATAAATCTGGTAATAGCAATCCAAAATATGGTATGAAATAAATAAATTCACATATTTCTGAGCTTAAACTTTCCCGGGAAAGAAAACTTTATAAACACCATTGGTTTATACACCAAATAATACTTCATAGATAAGAGGTGGTTTTACGTTCAGTGAATATTTTATTTTAAAAGAATATTTTCATTCAACATCCAAACCACATAAGCTTTTACCTATCGTGCTTCTAGCTAGGGGTGGCAATTTCGGGTTGTGGGTCGGGTTCGTGTCAGATTGGATGTACGTGGTTTTTTTAAGTTTTGTCCGAACTCGACACAACCCGAAACGGGTTAAAAATGATAACACAAACCCGACCTAGTAGGTACCCGAGTTATACGAAACTAATCTATTTGACATGAACTAAATAGGTCGTGTCTTACCCGATTCGAAATAACCCGAAATGACCCAGAATGACTCGAATAAACCAATAAAAATTAAATTAACAGATTTTAATTTGCAACATTACAAGAATAAAATGTTTTCCAAATTAACAAAAAAAATAGATTGTAACAAAATACAATACTTCGAATTTCAAATAGCAAAGTGCAAACTAATAAAAATAAAAATCAGCAGTAAACTCTAATTTTGAGCAGACTAGTTAAAAATCTCTCCCTGCCATTTGCCAATTACTACTAACTGAAATAAGCAAAATTTGACTTACTGTGTGTAGCTGCAAAACATATTTAAAACATAATGCAATATCAAATGTAGATTACAAGTTGTAGCTATGAAAATGATTATTAAAATAAGCATGGTAAAAATGAATAAAGAACCAAGTAAACATTTGAAATGGCAGATGATCTACACTGATCCCTTATCACATGCTAAACCATTCTAAAAGAAAAATAAGTAACAAGAAAACCTAGAACATGTAATGATTATACTAATAATTGCTATAATATATTTACCAAAATTTATTTTTTAAGCATATGGTAAGGTTCCAAAATGAGGCGTGTGGTTCTTAGCCTCATAGTCCATATGTTGCAGTTGATATTTTGAAAAAAGAACCGAATGCTAAGTAGTGAGCATACTATAGCCTATAACATACTAACTGTTCTAGTATCAATATTATATGGAATGGGTTATAAACACTTTCTTCCTGCCTTTCTGGAATTTGCAAAACAATATACCAAGGGGGAGTTTGGATGCACCGGGGGAATGGGAATCGGGAATGGGAATGGAGGGTATGGGAATGGGGGTTAATGTAAATGGGAATGAAATGGAAACCCAAGGGGTATGGTGGGATTAATTTACCCATCAAGAAGGAATGGGGTTCCCATTTCACACCACTAAATTGGTAATCCAAACGCTATTAATAGGTTTAAGGTTCCGATTCCCGTTAACCGTGCACATTAACCATCAACCAAACACCCCCAAATATGTTTGTCTTTACATAGAATAATAGTCATATATGACAAGACCAACTTACAAGGAAGTGCCAAAAACTGTATTTATGTTAATGCAAGATAGCCTTGCGAATATTTTATCATTCTCTTTGCATAATTGCAGACCCCCAATGACCAACAATGGCATAGACTTAAATAAAATCTTATACTACACTTTTAAAATTATAAATTTAAAACTTAGCAGAGGCATGCTGCATATATCTAGACACAGAAAGAGCATGGTCTTCAAAGCAACCAGAGACAACATAAGATTAGAAACTCCTGGAAGCTGAATTGGAATTTATAATCTCTACGCTACACAGAACAAAACCTCTCAATCTGTTCACTACTGAAATTTAAACTATTTTAAAGAATCAACCAGAATAAAATGTAGAGATAGGGTATAAGCAACCTGGCTAGAGCCCAACCCAGGTCTAGGATAATACATGCTCAGTGGATGGACCAAGACCCCCACACCCAAAGCAGTCAAGTGGAGATACATGGGCTCAGGGCCAACCCAGGACCAGGATCATCTCCCATCCAGGATCCAACCCAGGACCAGGATCAGCCCCAACCAGGATCACCTCCCATCTAGAATCCAACCCAACTAGGGCAGAGCTGAGAGGGGTCCCAACAAGCACATGCATACCCCACAACCCGCCAAGGAGGGGTACGTGGGCACGTGATGGTGACAGCTATCAACAACTAGCATCTCAGACAAGCATGACACAAGTCAGCGTACCGTTGGGTCATCCTAAAGGTGGTCCTTGCCTAGACACGTGTATGTAATCTACCCAAGCCAGACATCCTCCGCCTCCAACAAAGAATGACTCTGATCTAAAGGTACCAACCCCTAAACCCTATCTTTGGGCTACAAATACCCCAAAGGTAAAGGGTTTAGGGGTGAGAGACATTTTACACACACACACACACACAAGTATACACACACAGCCACCATCATTTCTTATCTATCTTCATCTCCCCCAAGCAAGCTCTTACTCTCACACCAGAGGCGCGCCGCAGGGCTCAAACCCCCCTCCTTTTGTTTTGCAGACACCCCACAATAGCCACACCTCACTCACCGCAAGAAGGTCCAGGCACGACGTCGGAAGGAGCCACCCCACTCACCGGAGTTATCATTAAATGATAGGGTATAAGCAACCTGGTTTGAGCCCAACCTAGGTCTAGGATAATACAGGCTTAGTGGATGGACCAAGACCCCCCACCCAAAGCAGTCAAGTGGCGATACCATGGCGCAGGGCCAACCCAGGATCAGGATCATCTCCCATCCAGGATCCAACCTAGGACCAGGATCATCCCCCAACCAGGATCACCTCCCAGCCAGAATTCAACCCAATTAGGACAGACCCGAGAGGGGTACCAACAAGCACATGCATACCCCAAAACCCTGTAAGGAGGGGTACGTGGGCACGTAACGGTGACAGCTATCAACAACTAACATATCAGATAAGCATAATGTGTGTCAGTGTACCGTTATGGCATCCTAAAGGTAGTCCTTGTCTAGATACATGTATACAATCTACCCAAGCCAGGCATCCTCTGCCTCCAACAACGAACGACCCTGATCTAAAGGTATCAACCCTAAACCCTACCTTTGGGCTATAAATACCCCAAAGGGAAAGGGTTTAGGGGTTAGACATATTTTACACACACACAAGTATACACACACAACCACCATCATTTCCTATATATCTTCATATCCCCCAAGCAAGCTCTTACTCTCAAACCGGAGGTGCCGCGGGGCTCAAACCCCCGTCCGGTGTTGTTTTATAGACACCTCACAACAGCTACACCTCACTCACCGCAAGAAGGTCCAGACACGGAGTCGGAAGGAGCCGCCCCGCTCACCGGAGTTATCATTATAGGATAGGGTATAAGAAACCTGACTAGAGCCCAACCCAGGTCTAGGATAATACAGGCTCAGTGAATGGACCAAGACCCCCCCACCCAAAGTAGTCAAGTGGAGTTATCCGGGCTCAGGGCCAACCCAGGACCAGGATCATCTCCAAGCCAGGATTCAACCCAGGACCAGGATCACCCCCCAACCAAGATCATCTCCTAGCTAGAATCCAACCCAACTAGGGCAGAACCGAGAGGGGTCCCAACAAGCATATGCATACCTCATAACCTGCCAATGAGGGGTACATGGGCTTGTGACGGAGACATCTATCAACAAATAACATCTCAAACAAGCATGACACATGTCAGTGTACCGTTGGGGCATCCTAAATGTGGTCCTTGTATGTAATCTACCCAAGCCAGACATCCTCCGCCTCCAACAACGAACGACCCTGATCTAAAGGTACCAACCTCTAAACCCTACCATTGGGCTATAAATACCCCAAAGGGAAAGGTTTTAGGGGTTAGACACATTTTACACACATACAAGTATACACACACAGCCACCATCATTTCCTATCTATCTTCATCTCCCCCAAGCAAGCTCTTACTCTCACACCGGAGGCGCCGCGAGGCTCAAACCCCCCTCCGGTGTTGTTTTGCAGACACCCCACAACAGCTACACCTCATCCAGGCACGGCGTCGGAAGGAGCCGCCCCACTCACCGGAGTTATCATTTGGCGCTAGAAGGAGGGGCTCTCCATCCTTGGGTGTCGGTGCCCCTGGATTCACCTTCATCAGGAAACTCTTAAAAGAGTCCATTTCTATAACCTGTAAGAAACCAAGCAACCATACTCTCTCATAATCATGAATGTTGTTTATCTAAGTCACGTTTATGTGTGCTCGTTATTTTAAGCCACGTTTGTGTGAGCCCGGTTTTGCTTGTTTTTAAACCACGTTTGTGTGTGCTATAGATAGTTTTGGTTATTTTCAAACCCCGATCTGCTTTACCTTGCATATTGTCTTTGTGTTTTAGACCCTTCTATATTTGTTCGACAATATTGATAGCGAAACCCAGAAAGTTTATTTGGTGTTATTCTGGAAAATTTTTGCTAGGTTCAAAAAACAACCCTAGATCTACATTTTTAGCTTTAAATTTTGGTCAGTTTTTGTTTGTACACTTGAGATAACAGCAAGAGAAGGAAAGAGTACGATTGGGAGACCCTCCGCAAGTACCCAGGTCCAGGACCAGGACCATTCTCAGGCACAAGAACCGGGGGGCGATCGAGAGACCCTCCAGGAGCAACCATTGACACAACATACCCCGGTCTTGGAAAGGGTATTAACAACCCGGCATTCCAGAAACCTCATTGAGCAGAATCAATATAAGTACACCAATGTTCTAGTGGCAGAGGAGCATATGGCCAACCTAACAAGCAACGAATTGGCTGAAGCAATCAGGCTCTACAGAGAGGAGCAAGCTCGGGCTCAGCTAGAATATGAACATGAGGATGACCAAGAAGAGTCCAGGGACTCTTAGCAATTTAGGAGATCTGTCTTTGACCGAATCGGAGCTAAGGCAAAAAAGAATAAAAAAGAGCAAAGTAAGAAAGAGACAGAAGCAACCCAGGAGGAAGAGGTTGGAAGAAATGAGGGAACAGAATAGGAGAGAAGAAGAAGCAAAGCTAGAGCTAAAGATTCAGAAAAGAACGCAGCTAGAAGAGGAGAGGCTACTCGAAAAGGCCAAAGGCAAGAGGACCTGGAGGGACCCCACCCCCGAGGTCATTTTTGATGATGATGAGGAGGGGTAGAGGGACCAATAATACATGATATATGAACTTCAAAGAAAGATGGAAGAAGACTGTGGAATGGAGATTGGAGAAACTCTAACACCATTCAACGATTCTTTAGAGGTCATTCCACGACAGAGAAACCTCAAGCATTCCAACTTTCATTCTTCTGATAGATTGAGGGATCCAGAAGAACACTTGAATTACTTCGAGCAAATTGCGCAGATATACTACTACAACGACTTAACAAAGTCCATATTCTTCGCCTCGACTCTCAAGGGGGCTTATAGGTGGTTTAGCAGGATCCCCTCCCGAAACATCCACAGCTGGAATGATTATTGAGGGGCCTTCCTCAGGAGGTTCCGAGAAAACAAGACACATGAGCTGCACATGTGCCATCTGGAAACCATACGCCAATATGACAACAAAACTCTCTCTGCTTATATGAGGCGTTTCCAGGAAGCAATCAACAAGATCTCAAACTTAGATGAGCGGGAGGCTCTAAGCATATTCCAGAGGAACCTGGATCTGAAACACAATAAAAGGTATGTTGTAGAGTTGATCAATAAGGAACCGTAGAGCCTAGCCACTGCCTATTCAATGGCAGCAAGATTCATCAAAGAAACAGATGTGCTCCAGGATATGAGGATGACCTGGAACGGGGGATCCAGGAGCAAGAAATCTGATGACCGAGCGAAAGGGGGTTACCATCAGGACAAAAAGTTCAAGTAAAGCCAACAAAGCCAGCAGACCAATGTGGTGTAGAATACTCCAATTTTTCAGAGATTTGGTCCCAAGACAGAATCTAAAAGTGACCCAGGACCAACTAGGCAAGCTAGGGAGCCTAGGCAGGAGCCAGATTGGACCCCACTGAACAGGACTAGGGAGGAAATACTAAAAGAGATCAGAGGAAAACCATTCTACTACCCCCCCAAAGCTTATGCAAACTCCCCCAGAGAGCCGACCTTACAATAGGAAATGTGAATATCACGAAATGCATGGCCACAAAACAGAGAATTGTCTATCTCCCCAATACTTTATCGAAGAACAAGTTAAAAAGAGTAACCTAAACCAATATGTCTCCTAGGATACCATCAGAAAGAAGAAACATCAAGAAAAGGGAAGAATATAGTAAATATAGTCCTAGGAGGTTCCCACTCACCTCCCCACAGCGCGGACTTAGGCGATGAGGTATTCTCTATCCAATCCTTCCCAGAGATGATAATTTCTTTCAGCAGTAAGGATTACGAAGGAGTTAATCCCAATCACAATGAAGCCCTGGTAGTAACACTTGATATTTTCGACAATAAGGTTGGGAGGATGCTGATGGAAAATGGCTCTTTGGTAAACATTCTCTTCAAGTATACTGTGGATCAGATGAAACTAGGAAGTGTGCGCTCAAATGAATGCCGAGAGGATCCCCTTTTGACGGATTCAGGAATAACTTGGTCCTGATCCAGGTAACCTTGTACCTGCCAGTGATATTCGGATCAGCTCCAAACCAAGTCACCTGTAACACCCCCAAATCCGGGGTCGGGGATCCGGGTTGTCACGAGTTCCATTTCCCTTAATAACACCCAATCTTAATAAACAATCAACTATTCTGTACTGTGACCCCACAATAAACACACACACCATAAGTTATAGTCTCAGAGATGAATATCCAAAAATAACACGAGTCATTTTATTCCATAATTATTTGCCATTACACCTTAAAAGGGTTTCTGAATAAATTTACATTTTCCTTGCCATTATTACAATTCATAAATATACATAAGTCTGGTACATTAAAAGT
>NC_133650.1:265663018-265781084 GCF_009905375.1 Apium graveolens | reverse complement strand
AAACTTCACCAGAACTTTTGCGCAAGATCTTGCCACGTAGTGATGGACCCAGCTGGTTCAGAATGTAACCAGTCTTTAGCCTTATCCCTCAGTGAGAATGGGAAAAGCCTCAACTTGTAGCTCTCATCATCACGCCATTATACTTAAAAGTGCTGCAGATCTCGACAAAATTCCTTATGCATGTTGTGGGTCTTCAGTTGCCGCTCCTCCAAAAGAAACAGAATTCTGCACCATCTGAATAGTGCCCGACTTGATTTCAAAGGTGTTAGCTTGAATAGCCGGATGAAGGATGCTTGACTGAATTCATCAATTGTTAGGTCGAGAAAAATCCATAAGAGCTGATCAGCTTGAACAATAAGATCTCCCATTTTACTGGTTCTTTCTGCTCAGTTCCTGAATCCGAATCCTCAAAATCTAACTTCTTCCTCCGGAGTATCAAGAACTTCGTCTTTCTCCTCAGCTTGTATCTAAGAGTCCTCTTGCGAGCACGAGAACGAGTTGCATAAACGCTTGCTAAAGTACCTGAAACCAACCGAAAAGATTAATATAACTACTACTTCCTAATCACTGAGTCCTAATGACCAATGATGGTAAGTACATAAACTAAACAATACGCCGAGTCCCCCGGCAGCGGCGCCAAAACTTGTTATGGCGAAACATGCACTAATATTCACCAAGTATACGCGTTCGCAAGTAATATAGAATACTTTCTAGTTCGTTTCCCTCATAGACTCAGACTAAGTTATTGTCCTATTAAACTCACTCACCATGTATGATTACTTCTCAATGTTAAGATAATAACACTTAAATTGTTGATTAAATATTACTATAATTACTACTTAATTAACCACTTAACTAACACTATCAATTTATCAATAATAAAACACTCATGAGATCACAACTTCATTATTACTTCCTTCTATAGCCATTGTTATTACCTTTAGCATGTGACAGTGATGATATTAATCGAATAACACGGAACTGATAAAAGCCAACTTTCATTGTACTAATACCATTCTACCAAACATCCACAATTAATATAAGTTGAATATTCATCAATTATGTTGAGTTCCTATAGTCTACAGAAATTGACAACACAACGATTTAAGCCAAGTTTCCTTTTGATTACATAGGGCAAATAAAACTTTAGAGGTTACCCACTAATCATGCACAACGTACATGAACCTATGCTAGCATGACAGTTCTAATCTCAAGATCCACCGTCGCTTCACAAGAGATTAACACCCTATCTTATATGTTCGCGACGCACATAAGACGAATACGCACAACCAATACCAGATATCATGCAATCATCACACACTAAAGTATTAAACAATTAACTAAAGAATTCCATAATAAATCCGTTGCAACCCCATGATCACGATTAGCCCATAATAGAACTTATCGCCATCATGGGTTCATATGAAATCATGATAAACAAACACAAGAAAATAATAACTAAACTAATTATATTAAAACAGAGTACGTCACAAGAGTAAATAAGTCAAAGCAAGAAAACTAGCATCCAACGTTACAACGAAACAAAAATCACAAGAATAGTATGCTTCCTCTTCGTTGCAGTGTGCTAAATCGGTCTTCTTCCTTATCTCCTTCGCTTCTTGCGCAAAACACAATCTAAAACATAATCTCCTTCCTTCTTATTGTGAAAACGTCTCAAATCTACTTATATAATAGTCCCATAAAACTCAGATTACATAGAAGTTGGAAGCCAAACAGAAGTAGAAGTCTAAAATAATTTATCCTTTTCCCCGACCCTGCGCGGCCGCTCAGCATTTCTGCGCGGGCGCGCAAGGCTGCTGCGCGGCCGCTCAGCATTGCTGCGCGGGCGCGCAGGACCCTACTGGAAAAAATCCAGGTTTGCTCCGTTTCTTTGCCGTAATCTGCCCGTTCTTTTCCTCTCACAATGATGAACACATGCCAAGGCTTATTCTTGATGATTCCTCCTCCGAAATGCACTAATACCCTGAAATGCATAAACACTAGAAAAACGCATCAAATACACAAAATACTTGATTTCAAGACACCAATTTAAGCCATTTTAAGACGTTCTAAGTGGTATAAAATGCCACTTATCACCAGTCGCCAAGAAAGCTCTCCCCAAGATTATGAGAATCTTCTTATCCTCCTCGAAATCAAGAATGACGAAATTAGCAGGGAATATGAGTTTATCAACCTTGACCAAGACATCCTCCACAATACCTCACGGATATGTAATAGAACGGTCGGCCAACTGCAAGGTCATTTAAGTCAGTTTTGGATCAGGCAAGTCCAACTGCTTGAAGATTAATAAAGGCATCAGATTGATGCTAGCTCCCAAGTAACATAAGCATCTGTTAAAAGACATTTTTCCAATAGTACACGGAATAGTGAAGCTTCCTGGATCCTTAAGCTTCGGAGGGAACTTCTGTTGCAACACAACACTGCATTCCTTCGTGA
The DNA here is from genome assembly GCF_009905375.1 of Apium graveolens. Taxonomy (NCBI): domain Eukaryota; kingdom Viridiplantae; phylum Streptophyta; class Magnoliopsida; order Apiales; family Apiaceae; genus Apium; species Apium graveolens. The sequence goes on along the minus strand of NC_133650.1, from coordinate 265,778,627 downwards.
GAGCGGCTGTCTCTAAATCATCTAGCTTCACCTTTCGAGAGAGAATACCTTTCATAAACCTTGCATAACTAGGCATCTGCTCAAGAGTCTCAGCGAAAGGTATGTTGATATGAAGTTTCTTGAACACCTCCAGAAACTTCTCAAATTACTTGTCCAGCTTTTTCTTCTGCAGCCGCTTGGAAAAAGGCGGTGGAGGATAGATCTGCTTCTCCCATGTATTACCCTCAGGAGGAGTGTGCTCAAAAGTAGTCTTCCTTGGTTCCACTTCTACTTCCTGTTGCTCTACTTCTTTCTCAGCCTCAGCTTCTTCAGTCAACACTTGAGTTTGTTCAGGATTCGCAACCTTTCCAGACCTTAAAGTGATTGCCTTTACTTGCTCCTTAGCTTCCCTCTTTCCTGGCACTTTAGTGTCACTAGGTAGTGTACTAGGCTGACGATTTAGCAAGACATTAACAATTTGCTCAATTTGATTTTTCAAGGTCTTGATAGAAACGGCTTGACTCTTGCACATAAGCTTCACTCCTCTAATTCAGATTTTTCATTGGCTTGTTGCAGTTGGAATTATTGTCTTGGTACATATTACGGTTGCTGAAAACCAGGGGGGTTGTACAACTTAGCTGGATATTGCTGATAAGGCTGTTGAACCGCATTCTGAGTGTTGCTCCAGCTGAAATTAGGATGATTGCACTTGTTGGGATGATAGGTGGCTGGCACTAGTTGTTGCGATCGCTGGAAGTTGCTCACAAACGGAGCTGATTCACTAGAAATTGCGCACTAATTGTTGGATTTTAAACGCAGCGGAGGCATGGCAAAACACTTTTACACATACAAAATCCAAATAAAAGCATATAAATCGTGAATAAAAATTCGAGGGATCGAATCTAACCTTTAAAATAATTCGGAGACAACGATCAGAGATCCTTAGCAGTTGCTCCTCAAGTGTGAAGCACTCCAACCGGTATCCACCAAGAAAACGATGTTAAGGAGGAGGAAGGAGGTGGAGAGAATTGGGTTTTCCAAACTTTTTGGGTTTTTGGGGTCGATGTGGGTTGGAATAAAATAGGGTCTATAATAGTGTATTTATAGGCAAAATTTTCAGCTGAAATTTTCCCATAAATAATATTATTATTATCCCATTTATTATTCTCATTAATAATTAAAACACCTTTTAATTATTAATCCTTTTTCTAAACACTTTAGAAATAATTCTCTCTCTTGATTTAATTTCCAAAAATTAAATCCTTTAATTAATAATATTAAGAACTTTTCTTAATTAATTTATAATCAATTAAATCTCATTTAATCAATTATTAAATTTGCCAATTAATTATTTATTTCACAAATAAATAATTATTTAGCCATTATTAATTAATTCCCCCACCATTAAATCATTCTCTTTTTATGGTGTGACCCTGTAGGTTCAATATTAAGCCGGTAGTAGAAATAAATAATAATAAAACTATTTTATCATTATTTATATAAATTCTCTAATTTATTAAATATGATTAATTAATTAATCACATTTATTCTACATCGTGAGGGATACTTCTCAGCATATCGCGACTATCCGGATAATATGAATTCACTGCTTAGAATACCAAGAACCTATTCAGTGAATAGTTACCGTACAATAAACTCCTTCTACCCTACAATGTCCCGATTAAATACAAGGCATGGATCTCGTGTCAAGCCTATCTAATTTAATCACTTGCTTACCATTTACTATGCGTAGTTCTATGCAAATTAGAAACTCCTTTCTAATTTCATTCACTCTGGCCAAAGATTCCTGAACTAGCATAAGTGGATCAGCCTTGAACATTCGCTTCCTTCACTGGAAGGGATAGATCCTTTATTGATCATACACTATCTTCGTGTACAAATTCCTATACCCAGTAGAGCCCTAATAATTGTCCCTAGAGATTAAGAACTAAACCAAAGCATAGTTCAGTGTACACAAGATGACTATGATGACCTCAAGTCTAAGGATACTTGTACAACTATCACTATGTGAACAACTGCTGACACGTGAGTGAACTCCATCAGTTGTTCAGCTGTGCGAGTCATGTTCAGTGAACTTATTCTATAATAAGCACCTACATACTAACTATAGTGTCACCACACAAATGTCTATGAGAACAGACATCCTTCATAATGAAGCAAGCATAGTATGTACCGATCTTTGCGGATTATTAATTACCAGTTAGTAATCCTATGATCAGAAACTATTTAAGTTTAGAGTTATCATCTTTTAGGTCTCACTATTATGATCTCATCATAATCCATAAAAAGCTTTACTCTAAACTATGGTATATCTTATTTAAACACTTAAATAGATACAGCCCGTAATAAAAACAAAACAAGTCTTTTATTAATATCAATGAAATCAAAACAGATTACACAGGAAGTTATTCCTAAATCCTAATTCATGATTGGACTTAGGACATATTCCTTTCACTAATCAGTCTCGTGGGCACCAACACAAAGCTCAAAGACACTAGCGATTTGATTAACTCCATAATTAGCCAAAGTGTCCACCTTCATCGTCAAAGCCTTAAGTTGGGCAGCGATAACAGTTGCTGCGTCCAACTCCAGAATTCCTGTGACTTTTTCTTGAGTCAGCCTTTGGGAAGGATTTTGGTACTCATTAGCAGCCATCAGTTCAATAAGTTCATAAACTTCATCGTAGCTTTTATCCCACAAGGCTCTTCCTGATGCTGCATCAAGCATGGGTCTAAAAGTAGCACCCAATCCATTATAGAAACAGTTAATAATCATCCAATCATGTATGCCATGGTTTGGGCACTTCCTTAACATCTCCTTATATCGATCCCAAGCCTCACACAAAGATTCTCCATTTTGCTGAGCAAACTGAGTAAGAACATTCCTGATTGCAGCAGTCTTCGCCATAGGGAAGAATTTAGTGAGAAACTTTTGCGCAAGATCCTCCCAAGTGGTGATAGACCCTGCTGGTAGAGAGTGTAACCAGCACTTAACTTTGTCCCTTTGAGAGAATGGGAAGATGCGTAGCTTGATAGCATCTTCAGTCACATCATTAAACTTGAAGGTTTTGCAGATTTCGATGAAATCCCTGATGTGCATGTCGGGGTCTTCAGTAGGAGAACTCCCAAACTGAACTGAGTTCTGTATCATCTGAATCGTGCTTGACTTGATCTCAAAAGTGTTAGCCCTGATGGCTGGTCTGATGATGCTTGATTGAATGTCATTAATCTTAGGCTGGGAATAGTCCATCAAAGCCTTCAGATTTTCTGCTTGATCACCCATCTCTACTAAAGCTGGTTCTTCAACTTTCTCTTCTCATCTACCTTCTTTTCTTCCTCAAAAACTTCCTTACGAACTACCATAAGTTCTTTCTTGGCTTTATCCAATGTTCTCTTACGAGTACGCGAATGTTATGCATACACCCTCGCTAGAGTACCTGAAATAAAACAAGGAACAAATAAGTAAAAATGTCCGAGTCAATGAACGTTAACGACCACTGATGGAAAGCACATAAACTATAAATTAACACTGCACCCCCCAGCAGCGGCGCCACAAACTTGTTAGTCGCTAAACACGCGCTAATATAACACGCAAGTATACGAGTTCGCAAGTAGTATAAAATCTTTTCTATTTCATTCTCACAGAGACTGTATTGGTTAACTAATTAATTTACGTACATAAACAACAATGTATGGTTATTATTCAATGCTAAGACGATAACAATTTGAGGTTGTTTATAACTAAGAATTACGCTAACTATTATAACTACGAAATTAAGATTGACTGAATTAATATATATGACAATCATGGGATTCTAACTTCATTAAATACTTCATTCAATAACCTTATTGTTCTCAACCTTAGCATGCAATGGTAAAGACACTAATCAGACAACACGAAACTGATAAATGCCAACTTTCATTGCACGAGTACCATACTACCAGACATCCACAAAAGAGATAGAAGCTGAATAGACACCAATTATATTGAGACCCTATATGTCTATAGAATTTGACAACATAACGGTTTAAGCACAAGTTATCTATCTTGATTACACATGGTAAGTAAGATGTATAAAATTATCTACGAATCATGCATAACAATAACACATGAACCTATGCTAGCATGGCAAGTTATAATCCTTAAATTCACTGTCGTTTCATTAAGAATTAACACAATATCTTATAAGTTCGCGACGCTCATAAGGCGAATACGCACAACCAATACTAGGATATCAATCAATCACCACATACTAAGGTATCAAAATGATTTAACTAAAGAAATCCATAAATAAATCCGCTAGAACCCCACGATAACGATTAGCCCATGATCAGACTCATCATCAACGTGTGTTCCGATGAAAGCATGGTATAACAAACGTAGTCTTTATAACGAATAAATAAAACCAAGTACAAACAAGAGTAAAGGTTCACAAGTAAGAAAACTAGCATCCAAATATAACTTAAAATAAAGATTCACAAGTAAAAATAGATCTTCTTCGCCTTCGTTAAATTGTGCTAAAACGGTCTTCTTACGGCTCTCCTTGCGCTCTGGTATGTCTCTCTAATAAAAACGTTCTTATTTGAATATATATAGCAGCCCTTTGCAATCTGGAAGTCTCCCCACTTAGAATCGAATTAGAATCAAGATTTATATTTTCCGCACCGGCGCGGCCGCACGCTATCACAGCGCGGGCGCGCTGTCATTCGGGAATCCTGGTGCGGCCGCGCGCTATCACAGCGCGGGCGCGCCGTCCTTCTGGGAAAAACTCAGATTTCATCTTTTTCCTTGCTGCTTCGAGCCGGCTTTCCACGAGCTTTTATTCCAACACCACCTTGACACCAAATTAGCAATAAAACAATGCTAATTCACCTGATTCACGGATTAATGCCTGAAATGCAAAAATACTAGAAAACACGTTAAAACACTTAACAACTTGAGTACAAATGCATCAATTCAAAGCTTATTAGAGCATTATAAAGTATCATAAATGCCACTCAATAGCAAGCAAAAACCAAGAAAGATAGTTTAATTAAACTAATTATAAAGTACTTTGTTGTTTTATTATTATGAAACAGTAGAAGATTTTACTTATGGCAACAAAAGAAAAACTGCTGGAATTTAGGAAGCCAAGTAACGATCGGTAACTTTTAATACATTTTAATATATAGGAAAATTTTAGGTCTAGAAGATATTTAGTTGTCGTACTTCACAAACTAGGTTAAGTTATATTTTCCTTATAAGTATAGTTATCCGCCGGATTAACAATAGGAAATTTGACTTTGAATGATAGCTGTTGTAATTTATCCCTTCTTGGTTTTCTAGTTCGGCTTTTGCATTAATGTAAATTTGATTTTCAATTTATATAATATGTATATTTTGGGTTCCCTTGCAGTTTACTTAGACAAGAAAGGAAGAAAATAATAAAAATGCATGTTACTGGACTTGTTACGAAGACACGGGAAAGGCGACATTGGCAATTGATGATGGAGGAAATAATGTGGGAATGCTTCAAGAATCTGACATTGGAGCCGCAATCGGTGGCGTTGAAGGAATACAGGTGATTAACTAGTAGCTACATATGATTGTCGTTATTGGTCAAATTTCATCTAATTTCTTCTGAGCTCTTAATGTATTTATTTGCTTATTAGGCAGTCATGTTAAACGATATAGCCATAGCCCCTTTTAAATTTTTGGAGAGGTGTATGAGTATTGATGTTACTCCTGGTGCATTGACATTGCAGTGGAGTTTATATTTTAGAGTTGGTTATGAGTTTTGAGCGGATAAATACTTCATGGAACAGTTAGTTTTGACTTAGTTTGTATTTGAATTATAATTATACTATGTAGTTTAGATATGATGAGTGTAGTTGGCCAATGGGATGGATTGGATATTATTGTGATTGAATATATTATTATGTTATTTTGCTAGTGGGTTAGTTAACTTAGCTAGCCAGTTTATTTTTTTTTTGGTATTCTTAGGCATATAGACATCAGTTTATGCACACATTCTTAAAAACTGTTGTTAAACTGCTACATGGACATCAGTTCTTAAACAAATATGCAAAGCACCTGATGTAAATTTCAAATAAATACATCGGTACATTTTTAAAAACTAATGTTAAAGAAGACGAAAGTTTAGTATCTTTTACATCAGCTACAAAATGATGAGGCAGGCATAGACAGACTACGGTTACCACCCCCAAACTTAAAATCTTCACTGTCCCCAGTGAAGGTAGTAGAAAGGAACACAGGGTATACCTACTCGGAGTCATCATCATCATCACCCTCAGTGGGTGGAGTATCAGGCGGCGGGTATGCAGAGTCCTCACCAAAAATTGGCCACTGGATATCAGCTCCAAGGCCTCGAAAAGCAGTCCCTAACGCAAGAGTGAGCTCCTGAGCAAACCTGCTCTGCGTCTCATACATGGCATCCATCCGCCGTGAAAGCCTCCTATACTGGGCATCACCGATCCCAGCACCCTCCTGAGCTCTCGAAGAACCAGCCTCACCACGCCCTGGCCTAGCCATAGTAGCACCTCGTGCTGGACGTCCTCCTGGAAGACGATAACCCAGCCCATGCTCCTCAGGCTCACCACCGGTCCACTCCTGCATCCCATTCAGAGTGCCAGAATCTATCGGAGCTGCTGGCAACTGCAACTGCTCATGAGCCGGCCAGTTTACTCCTACTGCTCGGCATAGCTTCGTAACCGTGGATGCATAAGGGATGTTCATATGCTTTGCTCCCCTCAAAAACTTCAGAATTCCTTGGTAGATAAACTCACCAAGGTCCACATAGTATTCCTCATTCAGAATTCCCCACAACAACTGTGCTCTCTCAACTGTGACCTCGTGTGCATGTGAAGAAGGCAAAATATTAGCACATATAAATGCATTCCATGCACGGGCATACCTGTTCATGGCGATCGCCGGAAAGTGACGATACTCATTATTGGCTGGACTGCGGTTCCAAACTGTGCCCGGTCGACAGAGAGTCGCACAAATCAAATCCAAGTCAAAATCCTCAGCAGTCTTTTCATTCCAATTCTCCTCCTCGGGCTTCCTCTCTCGCTGTCCAATCACACGGCGAATCGCCGCAGGATGATAATCAACCATCAGCCCACGAACTACAGAAAACCCATTCTTTTCAGCCTTCGCGTTCGCGTAGAACTCGCGAACAACACTCATCGGTACTGCTTTGGGTGACTCACAAAAAGCTATCCACCCCTTCTCTGCAATCATGGGCAACAACTCACCATCCCTCCCTGATGGTAAAAACCCCCTCTCCTTCAGAATCGGCTTCCCCAACAGCCTAGTGTACTCCTCCTCCGCAGCTCTGTCAGTTAACCGAGGCCTTGCAGCAGTACCCCTTGATGAATCAACAATAGGAACTGTGCTGCTGCTGTCAATAGTGCGTGCTCTCTTGGGTGCCATTGATTTGTGAATAAAAGTGTCTAAGAACTGATTTTTGATGTTTATGAGAGGGTTTAAGTGTAGGAAGTTTGTGGGAGATATGTAGGATAGGTGTATGTATATATAGGGTGTGGAGTAGGTTAAATTAGATTAGGAGTGGGGTTGAGGGATAAAATCATGGGGTAATGGGAAAAGAATTCGTGGGTTTATGTTCTGTGATGGGTTTTTTTTGTGTTTTTGTTTTTTTTTTTTTTTTTTCTGAACTGCAAAAAATTTTCTGGAACTCGACCCCTGCGCGGCCGCTCAACATTTCTGTGCGGGCGCGCAGCAAGCTGCGCGGCTGCTCAGCATAGCTGCGCGGGCGCGCAGAGGGTCTCTGGAAAAAAAATTTTCAGCCCCTGTTTTCTGATTTTTTTTGTGTTTTTGGATAGGTTATTAACTTCTAAGGGTTCCTGTAACAACAATTCATGGGTTGCCTCCCACGCAACGCTTCTTTTTTGTCATTAGCTTGACGTTCCGTACCTTTCTCAAGTAGTCAACAAAATGGCACTAACCACCTCTCGGTTTGCCATATCCCCATAGTAGTGCTTCAACCGCTGACCGTTAACCTTGAATGCTTGGTCCGAATCATTCTCAAAAATTTCCACCGCTCCATGTGGAAACACAGTTTTGACAATAAAAGGTCCAGACCACCTTGATTTCAACTTCCCAGGAAAAAGTCGGAGCCGAGAGTTGAATAAAAGAACTTGTTGCCCTGGCACAAATAACTTAGGATGTAGCTTCCTATCGTGCCACCTCTTCACCTTTTCCTTATACATTTTGTTATTCTCGTACGCTTGCAATCGAAATTCATCAAGTTCATTAAGCTGAAGCATTCTTTTCTTACCAGCTGCATCTAAATCCAGGTTCAATTTCTTCAATGCCCAGTAGGCCTTATGCTCAAGTTCCGCCGGTAGATGACATCCCTTACCGTACACCAACTGAAACGGTGACATCCTAAGTGGAGTTTTGTATGCTGTTCTGTAAGCCCAAACAGCTTCATCGAGCTTTAAAGACCAATCCTTCCTTGACGGACAAACAACCTTCTCTAGAATGCGCTTTATCTCTCTGTTAGACACTTTCGCTTGACCATTTGTTTGCGGATGATAGGCAGTAGCTACTCGATGATTCACATTATAACGCTGCATCATAGAAGTGAACTTACGGTTGCAAAAATGCGATCCTTCATCACTTATGATTACCCGAGGCGTTCCAAACCTTGTGAAAATTTGCTTATGAAGAAAATTTAGTACTACCTTTGCATCATTTGTCGGTAAAGCTTTAACTTCGACCCATTTTGAGACATAATCGACTGCCAGCAAGATGTAATGATTATTGCAAGACGCGATAAAAGGCCCCATGAAATCGATTCCCCACACATCAAAGACCTCGACTTCAAGCATCACATTTAATGGCATCTCATCCTTCCTTGACAAATTTCCCACTCTTTGGCAACGATCACACCTTAAAACAAACTGATGAGCATCCTTGAACAAAGTAGGCCAGAAAAAACCTGCTTGCAGAATACGAGCTGCCGTCTTCTCACCTCCATAGTGTCCACCATAAACCGTGGAATGGCAGTCTCGTAATATCCCCTCTGTCTCACAGAACGGGATACATCTCCTGATGATCTGATCAGCTCCCTGTCTAAACAAATATGGTTCATCCCACATATACCACTTCACCTCATGTAGAAACTTCTTCTTTTGAGCGGATGTCAAATTAAACGGCATTATATTGCTGACAAGATAGTTTACAATATCTGCAAACCATGGTTCTTCCTCCTGAATTGCAAACAACTGCTCATCCGGAAAAGATTCATTAATTAACGTCCTATCTTGTGAAGTAGAATCGGGATTCTCCAACCTAGAGAGATGGTCAGCTACTTGATTCTCGGTACCTTTTCTATCTTTGATCTCTAACTCAAATTCCTGAAGTAAAAGCACCCAACGAATGAGTCTCGGCTTCGAATCCTTCTTAGAAACCAGATAGCGAATAGATGCATGATCAGTGAATACTGTTACTTTCGTACCAAGCAGATAAGATCGAAATTTCTCAAAGCCAAAGACTATAGCCAAAAGCTCCTTCTCAGTAGTGGTGTAGTTCAATTGGGCCCCATTTAAAGTCTTACTCGCATAGTAGACCACATGGAAGAGATTTTTCTTGCGTTGTCCCAGAACTGCACCTACCGCATAGTCACTCGCATCACACATCATCTCAAACGGTTCTGTCCAATCTGGTGCTGTAATAATTGGTGCCGTGATCAAACTCTCCTTGAGAGTCTCGAATGCTGCCAAACATTCATCATCAAATTTGAAAGGCACATCTTTCTCAAGTAAATTGCACAACGGCTTAGATATCTTTGAAAAGTCCTTGATGAATCGCCGATAAAAACCTGCATGACCGAGAAAACTACGGATTCCTTTCACCGAATTAGGTGGGGGAAGATTTTCAATGACTCCCACCTTGGCCTTGTCCACCTCCAGACCTTTGCTAGAGACCCTATGCCCAAGGATAATGCCTTCACGCACCATAAAATGACATTTCTCCCAATTAAGCACCAAATTAGTTTCCACGCATCTTTTGAGTACGGCGCGCAGATTATTCAAACATTCATCATATGAGTGTCCAAAGACGGAGAAGTCATCCATGAACACTTCGACGTTATTTTCAATCATGTCAGAGAATATAGCCATCATACATCTCTGAAAGGTGGCCGGGGCGCCACATAACCCAAACGAAACTCTACGAAAAGCAAATGTGCCAAATGGACAAGTGAAGGTAGTCTTTTCCTGATCTTCTGGTGCAATACAAATCTGATTATACCCGGAATAACCATCCAGAAGACAAAAATACTCATGTCCCGCCAATCTGTCAAGTATTTGATCAATGAATGGGAGAGGGAAGTGATCCTTCCTTGTGGCTTTGTTCAATTTTCTATAATCCATGCATACTCTCCATCCTGTAACTGTTCGAGTAGGGATGAGCTCATTCTTTTCATTTGCGACCACAGTGATACCTCCTTTCTTAGGTACACATTGCACGGGGCTCACCCACGAGCTGTCAGAAATAGGATAAATGATGCCTGCATCTAGCCATTTCAGAATTTCTTTCTTCACCACCTCCTTCATGATCGGGTTCAGTCTTCGCTGCTGTTCCACAGTTGGCTTACTACCTTCCTCTAACAGAATTTTATGCATACAATATGAAGGACTTATCCCCTTGATGTCTGCTATGGTCCATCCTATAGCCGATTTGAATTCTCTCAAAATCCTTAAGAGCTTGTCTTCCTCACTACCTGAAAGGTCAGCTGAAATAATAACAGGTAACGTAGATGAATCACCTAAAAAAGCATACCTCAAGTGTTCAGGTAATGGTTTGAGCTCCAAGGTAGGTGCTTCCTCTATTGATGGTTTGAGCTTCCCTTCAGCATTCTTAAGGTCAGAAGTACCAAGAGATTCAAATGGTATGTCGAGCTTTCGCTTCCATGGAGAAGCGTTCAGATATTGTAATTGCTCGTTGCTATCTTCATCATCACTGTCAAAATCCCCCACTAAGGCCTTTTCCAATGCATCAGACATTAGCATGTGATCGAGTTCCGAAGTAACTGCGGAATCAATCACATCCACTTTTAAACACTCCTCATCTTCTGTAGGGAATTTCATTGCCTTGAATACGTTGAAGGTCACATCCTGATCTTGGACCCGCATAGTAAGTTCCCCTTTTTGCACATCTATCAAGGTACGGCCAGTAGCCAAGAAAGGCCTCCCCAAGATTATAGGAATCTTCTTATCTTCCTCAAAATCCAGAATAACAAAATCTGCAGGAAAGAAGAGCTTATCCACCTTGACGAGCACATCCTCAACTATGCCCCTTGGGTAAGTAATGGAACGGTCCGCCAATTGTAGCGACATGTATGTGGGTTTTGGATCAGGCAGATCCAGCTTTTTAAAGATCGACAAGGGCATCAGATTAATGCTTGCTCCCAAATCACAAAGGCACTTGTCAAAAGTTAGATTGCCAATGGTGCAAGGAATGGTGAAGCTTCCTGGATCTTTCAGTTTTGGTGGTAACTTTTGCTGCAGAACAGCGCTGCATTCTTCCGTGAGAGCAACGGTTTCAAGGTCATCCAGTTTCACCTTCCTTGAAAGAATAGTCTTCATAAACTTCGCATAACTAGGCATTTGTTCCAGAGCCTCAGTGAAAGGTATATTGATGTGAAGTTTCTTGAACACCTCCAGAAACTTCCCGAACTGTCTATCCATTTTTGTTGCTGCAATCTCTTAGGAAAAGGTGGTGGAGGATAGAGCTGTTTCTCCCCTGTATTAGCCTCAGGCAGAGTGTGTTCAACAGTAGTCATCCTTGGTTCCGCCACTTTCTCCTTTTGCTTAGATTCTTCATCTCTAACTTCAGCTTCGACTTCTTTTGCCTTTTCAGCATCAGCTACTTTTCCAGACCTTAAGGTAATAGCCTTGACTTGCTCTTTAGCTTCCTTCCTGCCTGGTACTTCCGTGTCACTGGGAAGAGTGCCAGGTTGACGATTGAGCACTGCATTGGCTAATTGACCGATTTGATTTTCCAAGGTCTTGATAGAAACCGCCTGACTCTTGCACAACAACTTAAGTTCCTCAAAATCAGCACTAGTAGGTGCAGCTGCACTTCCCTGTTGAGGATATGATTGCCTTGTAGCATACTGCTGTGGTTGCTGGAATCCAGGTGGGTTAAACTGTTTACTCACTCCTTGCTGATATGGTGGCTGAATAGCATTCTGATTATTTCCCCAGCTGAAATTTGGATGATTTCTGTTGTTAGGATGATAGGTCGCTGGCACAGGCTGCTGTTGTCGCTGATAATTATTCACATACTGAACAGATTCGTTGACAAGAGAACACTGATCCGTAGCATGAGAACCTGCACAAAGCTCACAAACCATAGCTATTTGATTAACTCCATACGTAGCCAGAGAATCAACCTTCATTGATAGCGCTTGGAGCTGGGCTGCAATAGCGGTGGCTGCATCAACTTCCAGAATACCTGCGACCTTGCCTGACGTCATCCTCTGAGTTGGGTTTTGATGCTCGTTTGCATCCATTGTCTCTATAAGATTATACGCCTCAGTATAGCTTTTAGCCCATAAGGCTCCTCCAGCTGCTGCATCGAGCATGGGCCGAGATTGGGCCCCCAAACCATTATAAAAACCAGTGATTACCATCCAATCCGGCATTCCATGATGTGGACATTTTCTCAACATTTCCTTGTAGCGTTCCCAAGCCTCGCACATAGATTCTGTAGGTTGCTGCGCAAACTGAGTAAGAGCACTCCTCATAGCAGCAGTCTTTGCCATTGGATAAAACTTCACCAGAACTTTTGCGCAAGATCTTGCCACGTAGTGATGGACCCAGCTGGTTCAGAATGTAACCAGTCTTTAGCCTTATCCCTCAGTGAGAATGGGAAAAGCCTCAACTTGATAGCCTCATCAGTCACGCCATTATACTTAAAAGTGCTGCAGATCTCGACAAAATTCCTTATGTGCATGTTGGGGTCTTCAGTTGCCGCTCCTCCAAAAGAAACAGAATTCTGCACCATCTGAATAGTGCCCGACTTGATTTCAAAGGTGTTAGGTTGAATAGCCGGATGAAGGATGCTTGACTGAATGTCATCAATTTTAGGCCGAGAAAAATCCATAAGAGCTGGATCAGCTTGAACAATACGATCTCCCATGTTTACTGGTTCTTTCTGCTCAGTTCCTGAATCCGAATCCTCAAAATCTAACTTCTCCGGAGTATCAAGAACTTCGTCTTTCTCCTCAGCTGTATCTAAAGTCCTCTTGCGAGCACGAGAACGAGTTTGCATAAACGCTTGCTAAAGTACCTGAAACACAACCGAAAAGATTAATTAACTACTACGTCCTAATCACTGAGTCCTAATGACCAATGATGGTAAGTACATAAACTAAACAAATACGCCGAGTCCCCGGCAGCGGCGCCAAAAACTTGTTAGGGCGAAACATGCACTAATATTCACGCAAGTATACGCGTTCGCAAGTAATATAGAATACTTTCTAGTTCGTTCCCTCAGAGACTCAGACTAAGTTATTGTCTAATTAAACTCACTCACCAATGTATGATTACTTCTCAATGTTAAGATAATAACACTTAAAATTGTTGATTAAATATTAACTATAATTACTACTTAATTAACCACTTAACTAACACTTCAATTTATCAATAATAAAACACTCATGAGATCACAACTTCATTATTACTTCCTTCTATAGCCATTGTTATTACCTTTAGCATGTGACAGTGATGATATTAATCGAATAACACGGAACTGATAAAAGCCAACTTTCATTGTACTAATACCATTCTACCAAACATCCACAATTAAGATAGAAGTTGAATAGTCATCAATTATGTTGAGTTCCTATATGTCTACAGAAATTGACAACACAACGATTTAAGCACAAGTTATTCCTTTTGATTACATAGGGCAAATAAAACTGTTAGAGTTACCCACTAATCATGCACAACGTACATGAACCTATGCTAGCATGACAAGTTCTAAATCTCAAGATCCACCGTCGCTTCACAAGAGATTAACACCCTATCTTATATGTTCGCGACGCACATAAGACGAATACGCACAACCAATACCAGATATCATGCAATCATCACACACTAAAGTATTAAACAATTAACTAAAGAATTCCATAATAAATCCGTTGCAACCCCATGATCACGATTAGCCCATAATAGAACTTATCGCCATCATGGGTTCATATGAAATCATGATAAACAAACACAAGAAAATAATAACTAAACTAATTATATTAAAACAGAGTACGTCACAAGAGTAAATAAGTCAAAGCAAGAAAACTAGCATCCAACGTTACAACGAAACAAAAATCACAAGAATATATGCTTCCTCTTCGTTGCAGTGTGCTAAATCGGTCTTCTTCCTTATCTCCTTCGCTTCTTGCGCAAAACACAATCTAAAACATAATCTCCTTCCTTCTTATTGTGAAAACGTCTCAAATCTACTTATATAATAGTCCCATAAAACTCAGATTACATAGAAGTTGGAAGCCAAACAGAAGTAGAAGTCTAAAATAATTTATCCTTTTCCCCGACCCTGCGCGGCCGCTCAGCATTTCTGCGCGGGCGCGCAAGGCTGCTGCGCGGCCGCTCAGCATTGCTGCGCGGGCGCGCAGGACCCTACTGGAAAAAATCCAGGTTTGCTCCGTTTCTTTGCCGTAATCTGCCCGTTCTTTTCCTCTCACAATGGTGAACACATGCCAAGGCTTATTCTTGATGATTCCTCCTCCGAAATGCACTAATACCCTGAAATGCATAAACACTAGAAAAACGCATCAAATACACAAAATACTTGATTTCAAGACACCAATTTAAGCCATTTTAAGACGTTCTAAGTGGTATAAAATGCCACTTATCACCAGTCGCCAAGAAAGCTCTCCCCAAGATTATGAGAATCTTCTTATCCTCCTCGAAATCAAGAATGACGAAATTAGCAGGGAATATGAGTTTATCAACCTTGACCAAGACATCCTCCACAATACCTCACGGATATGTAATAGAACGGTCGGCCAACTGCAAGGTCATTTAAGTCAGTTTTGGATCAGGCAAGTCCAACTGCTTGAAGATTAATAAAGGCATCAGATTGATGCTAGCTCCCAAGTAACATAAGCATCTGTTAAAAGACATTTTTCCAATAGTACACGGAATAGTGAAGCTTCCTGGATCCTTAAGCTTCGGAGGGAACTTCTGTTGCAACACAACACTGCATTCCTTCGTGAGAGCGGCTGTCTCTAAATCATCTAGCTTCACCTTTCGAGAGAGAATACCTTTCATAAACCTTGCATAACTAGGCATCTGCTCAAGAGTCTCAGCGAAAGGTATGTTGATATGAAGTTTCTTGAACACCTCCAGAAACTTCTCAAATTACTTGTCCAGCTTTTTCTTCTGCAGCCGCTTGGAAAAAGGCGGTGGAGGATAGATCTGCTTCTCCCATGTATTACCCTCAGGAGGAGTGTGCTCAAAAGTAGTCTTCCTTGGTTCCACTTCTACTTCCTGTTGCTCTACTTCTTTCTCAGCCTCAGCTTCTTCAGTCAACACTTGAGTTTGTTCAGGATTCGCAACCTTTCCAGACCTTAAAGTGATTGCCTTTACTTGCTCCTTAGCTTCCCTCTTTCCTGGCACTTTAGTGTCACTAGGTAGTGTACTAGGCTGACGATTTAGCAAGACATTAACAATTTGCTCAATTTGATTTTTCAAGGTCTTGATAGAAACGGCTTGACTCTTGCACATAAGCTTCACTCCTCTAATTCAGATTTTTCATTGGCTTGTTGCAGTTGGAATTATTGTCTTGGTACATATTACGGTTGCTGAAAACCAGGGGGGTTGTACAACTTAGCTGGATATTGCTGATAAGGCTGTTGAACCGCATTCTGAGTGTTGCTCCAGCTGAAATTAGGATGATTGCACTTGTTGGGATGATAGGTGGCTGGCACTAGTTGTTGCGATCGCTGGAAGTTGCTCACAAACGGAGCTGATTCACTAGAAATTGCGCACTAATTGTTGGATTTTAAACGCAGCGGAGGCATGGCAAAACACTTTTACACATACAAAATCCAAATAAAAGCATATAAATCGTGAATAAAAATTCGAGGGATCGAATCTAACCTTTAAAATAATTCGGAGACAACGATCAGAGATCCTTAGCAGTTGCTCCTCAAGTGTGAAGCACTCCACCGGTATCCACCAAGAAAACGATGTTAAGGAGGAGGAAGGAGGTGGAGAGAATTGGGTTTTCCAAACTTTTTGGGTTTTTGGGGTCGATGTGGGTTGGAATAAAATAGGGTCTATAATAGTGTATTTATAGGCAAAATTTTCAGCTGAAATTTTCCCATAAATAATATTATTATTATCCCATTTATTATTCTCATTAATAATTAAAACACCTTTTAATTATTAATCCTTTTTCTAAACACTTTAGAAATAATTCTCTCTCTTGATTTAATTTCCAAAAATTAAATTCTTTAATTAATAATATTAAGAACTTTTCTTAATTAATTTATAATCAATTAAATCTCATTTAATCAATTATTAAATTTGCCAATTAATTATTTATTTCACAAATAAATAATTATTTAGCCATTATTAATTAATTCCCCCACCATTAAATCATTCTCTTTTTATGGTGTGACCCTGTAGGTTCAATATTAAGCCGGTAGTAGAAATAAATAATAATAAAACTATTTTATCATTATTTATATAAATTCTCTAATTTATTAAATATGATTAATTAATTAATCACATTTATTCTACATCGTGAGGGATACTTCTCAGCATATCGCGACTATCCGGATAATATGAATTCACTGCTTAGAATACCAAGAACCTATTCAGTGAATAGTTACCGTACAATAAACTCCTTCTACCCTACAATGTCCCGATTAAATACAAGGCATGGATCTCGTGTCAAGCCTATCTAATTTAATCACTTGCTTACCATTTACTATGCGTAGTTCTATGCAAATTAGAAACTCCTTTCTAATTTCATTCACTCTGGCCAAAGATTCCTGAACTAGCATAAGTGGATCAGCCTTGAACATTCGCTTCCTTCACTGGAAGGGATAGATCCTTTATTGATCATACACTATCTTCGTGTACAAATTCCTATACCCAGTAGAGCCCTAATAATTGTCCCTGGAGATTAAGAACTAAACCAAAGCATAGTTCAGTGTACACAAGATGACTATGATGACCTCAAGTCTAAGGATACTTGTACAATTATCACTATGTGAACAACTGCTGACACGTGAGTGAACTCCATCAGTTGTTCAGCTGTGCGAGTCATGTTCAGTGAACTTATTCTATAATAAGCACCTACATACTAACTATAGTGTCACCACACAAATGTCTATGAGAACAGACATCCTTCATAATGAAGCAAGCATAGTATGTACCGATCTTTGCGGATTATTAATTACCAGTTAGTAATCCTATGATCAGAAACTATTTAAGTTTAGAGTTATCATCTTTTAGGTCTCACTATTATGATCTCATCATAATCCATAAAAAGCTTTACTCTAAACTATGGTATATCTTATTTAAACACTTAAATAGATACAGCCCGTAATAAAAACAAAACAAGTCTTTTATTAATATCAATGAAATCAAAACAGATTACACAGGAAGTTATTCCTAAATCCTAATTCATGATTGGACTTAGGACATATTCCTTTCACTAATCAGTCTCGTGGGCACCAACACAAAGCTCAAAGACACTAGCGATTTGATTAACTCCATAATTAGCCAAAGTGTCCACCTTCATCGTCAAAGCCTTAAGTTGGGCAGCGATAACAGTTGCTGCGTCCAACTCCAGAATTCCTGTGACTTTTTCTTGAGTCAGCCTTTGGGAAGGATTTTGGTACTCATTAGCAGCCATCAGTTCAATAAGTTCATAAACTTCATCGTAGCTTTTATCCCACAAGGCTCTTCCTGATGCTGCATCAAGCATGGGTCTAAAAGTAGCACCCAATCCATTATAGAAACAGTTAATAATCATCCAATCATGTATGCCATGGTTTGGGCACTTCCTTAACATCTCCTTATATCGATCCCAAGCCTCACACAAAGATTCTCCATTTTGCTGAGCAAACTGAGTAAGAACATTCCTGATTGCAGCAGTCTTCGCCATAGGGAAGAATTTAGTGAGAAACTTTTGCGCAAGATCCTCCCAAGTGGTGATAGACCCTGCTGGTAGAGAGTGTAACCAGCACTTAACTTTGTCCCTTTGAGAGAATGGGAAGATGCGTAGCTTGATAGCATCTTCAGTCACATCATTAAACTTGAAGGTTTTGCAGATTTCGATGAAATCCCTGATGTGCATGTCGGGGTCTTCAGTAGGAGAACTCCCAAACTGAACTGAGTTCTGTATCATCTGAATCGTGCTTGACTTGATCTCAAAAGTGTTAGCCCTGATGGCTGGTCTGATGATGCTTGATTGAATGTCATTAATCTTAGGCTGGGAATAGTCCATCAAAGCCTTCAGATTTTCTGCTTGATCACCCATCTCTACTAAAGCTGGTTCTTCAACTTTCTCTTCTCATCTACCTTCTTTTCTTCCTCAAAAACTTCCTTACGAACTACCATAAGTTCTTTCTTGGCTTTATCCAATGTTCTCTTACGAGTACGCGAATGTTATGCATACACCCTCGCTAGAGTACCTGAAATAAAACAAGGAACAAATAAGTAAAAATGTCCGAGTCAATGAACGTTAACGACCACTGATGGAAAGCACATAAACTATAAATTAACACTGCACCCCCCAGCAGCGGCGCCACAAACTTGTTAGTCGCTAAACACGCGCTAATATAACACGCAAGTATACGAGTTCGCAAGTAGTATAGAATCTTTTCTATTTCATTCTCACAGAGACTGTATTGGTTAACTAATTAATTTACGTACATAAACAACAATGTATGGTTATTATTCAATGCTAAGACGATAACAATTTGAGGTTGTTTATAACTAAGAATTACGCTAACTATTATAACTACGAAATTAAGATTGACTGAATTAATATATATGACAATCATGGGATTCTAACTTCATTAAATACTTCATTCAATAACCTTATTGTTCTCAACCTTAGCATGCAATGGTAAAGACACTAATCAGACAACACGAAACTGATAAATGCCAACTTTCATTGCACGAGTACCATACTACCAGACATCCACAAAAGAGATAGAAGCTGAATAGACACCAATTATATTGAGACCCTATATGTCTATAGAATTTGACAACATAACGGTTTAAGCACAAGTTATCTATCTTGATTACACATGGTAAGTAAGATGTATAAAATTATCTACGAATCATGCATAACAATAACACATGAACCTATGCTAGCATGGCAAGTTATAATCCTTAAATTCACTGTCGTTTCATTAAGAATTAACACAATATCTTATAAGTTCGCGACGCTCATAAGGCGAATACGCACAACCAATACTAGGATATCAATCAATCACCACATACTAAGGTATCAAAATGATTTAACTAAAGAAATCCATAAATAAATCCGCTAGAACCCCACGATAACGATTAGCCCATGATCAGACTCATCATCAACGTGTGTTCCGATGAAAGCATGGTATAACAAACGTAGTCTTTATAACGAATAAATAAAACCAAGTACAAACAAGAGTAAAGGTTCACAAGTAAGAAAACTAGCATCCAAATATAACTTAAAATAAAGATTCACAAGTAAAAATAGATCTTCTTCGCCTTCGTTAAATTGTGCTAAAACGGTCTTCTTACGGCTCTCCTTGCGCTCTGGTATGTCTCTCTAATAAAAACGTTCTTATTTGAATATATATAGCAGCCCTTTGCAATCTGGAAGTCTCCCCACTTAGAATCGAATTAGAATCAAGATTTATATTTTCCGCACCGGCGCGGCCGCACGCTATCACAGCGCGGGCGCGCTGTCATTCGGGAATCCTGGTGCGGCCGCGCGCTATCACAGCGCGGGCGCGCCGTCCTTCTGGGAAAAACTCAGATTTCATCTTTTTCCTTGCTGCTTCGAGCCGGCTTTCCACGAGCTTTTATTCCAACACCACCTTGACACCAAATTAGCAATAAAACAATGCTAATTCACCTGATTCACGGATTAATGCCTGAAATGCAAAAATACTAGAAAACACGTTAAAACACTTAACAACTTGAGTACAAATGCATCAATTCAAAGCTTATTAGAGCATTATAAAGTATCATAAATGCCACTCAATAGCAAGCAAAAACCAAGAAAGATAGTTTAATTAAACTAATTATAAAGTACTTTGTTGTTTTTATTATTATGAAACAGTAGAAGATTTTACTTATGGCAACAAAAGAAAAACTGCTGGAATTTAGGAAGCCAAGTAACGATCGGTAACTTTTAATACATTTTAATATATAGGAAAATTTTAGGTCTAGAAGATATTTAGTTGTCGTACTTCACAAACTAGGTTAAGTTATATTTTCCTTATAAGTATAGTTATCCGCCGGATTAACAATAGGAAATTTGACTTTGAATGATAGCTGTTGTAATTTATCCCTTCTTGGTTTTCTAGTTCGGCTTTTGCATTAATGTAAATTTGATTTTCAATTTATATAATATATATATTTTGGGTTCCCTTGCAGTTTACTTAGACAAGAAAGGAAGAAAATAATAAAAATGCATGTTACTGGACTTGTTACGAAGACACGGGAAAGGCGACATTGGCAATTGATGATGGAGGAAATAATGTGGGAATGCTTCAAGAATCTGACATTGGAGCCGCAATCGGTGGCGTTGAAGGAATACAGGTGATTAACTAGTAGCTACATATGATTGTCGTTATTGGTCAAATTTCATCTAATTTCTTCTGAGCTCTTAATGTATTTATTTGCTTATTAGGCAGTCATGTTAAACGATATAGCCATAGCCCCTTTTAAATTTTTGGAGAGGTGTATGAGTATTGATGTTACTCCTGGTGCATTGACATTGCAGTGGAGTTTATATTTTAGAGTTGGTTATGAGTTTTGAGCGGATAAATACTTCATGGAACAGTTAGTTTTGACTTAGTTTGTAATTGAATTATAATTATACTATGTAGTTTAGATATGATGAGTGTAGTTGGCCAATGGGATGGATTGGATATTATTGTGATTGAATATATTATTATGTTATTTTGCTAGTGGGTTAGTTAACTTAGCTAGCCAGTTTATTTTTTTTTTGGTATTCTTAGGCATATAGACATCAGTTTATGCACACATTCTTAAAAACTGTTGTTAAACTGCTACATGGACATCAGTTCTTAAACAAATATGCAAAGCACCTGATGTAAATTTCAAATAAATACATCGGTACATTTTTAAAAACTAATGTTAAAGAAGACGAAAGTTTAGTATCTTTTACATCAGCTACAAAATGATGAGGCAGGCATAGACAGACTACGGTTACCATAAGGAAACCGATGTTAAAAAGCCATAGCACATCGGGACAGAACCTAAAACCGATGTCAAAAAGAGGCTTTTACATCGGTTTTAGTTCAAAAGTGATGTTAAAACCAAAATTGAAATCGGTTCTATTTTTATAACCGATGTAAATGCTGATTTATACTTTATAAATTAATAGTTAAGCTTCATAATTAGATCATATTAAAGCTATTTAGAAAAGATTGTAATGCAGTTTTTGTTAAAAAATAGAGAATATACATCAGTTTTTAAGCTGAAACCGATGTTAAAGATGTTCCCAGACATCAGTTTATAACTGATGTCATATGGGGTGCCTTTCTCGACATCTGTATAGACATCGGTCTAAAAAACCTTTAACATCGGTTTTTGGCCGATGTCTATTGAAGGTTTTCTAGTAGTGATTGTCGAGATGCCTGCTTCAGACCATATAAAGACTTGAGTAATTGACAAACAACATTAGACTTTCCATAAAGTGGATGACCTTGAGGAATCTCCATGTACACCTCCTCTAAAAGATCACCATGGAGGAAAGCATTGTTGATGTCAAGCTGATGAACGGACCAAGCTTTAACAGAAGCAAGGGTAAGAATAGTCCGTACAGTAGACATTTTCACAACCAGTGCAAAAATATTGTGGTAGTCTTCTCCTTCAATCTATGTATAACCCTTGACTACCAATCGAGCCTTGAACTTATCCAGAGAACCATCAGCCAGGAATTTTGCTTTATAAACTCATTTACACCCGACTATTTTCTTTCCTTGAGGTAAAGTGACAATAGACCAAGTGTTGAATTCAAGAGCATGAAGCTCTTTTTCCATGACTTCTACCCATTTGGGATCAGAAGCAGTTTGGTTGTAAGTATATGGCTCTTTATAAGTGGAAGAGGACAAGCATAAAATGAAAATTGTGGATTCTGAATATAATAATGAAGAAAATTTTATTTTGACACATCAATTGGACAGTTCAAAAGTATTGAATGTGCTTGAGTCATATCAAAAGAAGATT
Source organism: Apium graveolens (assembly GCF_009905375.1). Classification (NCBI taxonomy): domain Eukaryota; kingdom Viridiplantae; phylum Streptophyta; class Magnoliopsida; order Apiales; family Apiaceae; genus Apium; species Apium graveolens. Next base: position 265,756,143 of record NC_133650.1, on the reverse strand, counting down.
GCTTGGGACCATACTTAGTGTTATGAACAACAAAATCTTTCATCCATACAGGTTGTATCTTGTGTCTAAGAGATAACCTAGTATTTATAGGCAGTGATGGGGAAGATTCAGTAAGACCATGTGAATCAGCAAGATCATGTGAAAATCATAATTTTCAGATGATGACTTATCTGAATTATCTGGAATTGTATTGGTGTCGTTTAAAGGAAAAGAAGATGTAAATTCATCAGTGGAATCAGTAGAAAGGTTCTCAATAGGGTTATCATGTACATCAGAGGTGAGAGCTGGTGGACAAAAGTGAAGTGTGGAAGGAGGGTACAACACAGAATTTGTAGTGTCCTTAAAAGGGAAAACATTTTCATGAAAAACAACATGCCTTGAGACATGAGTTGTATGAGTGATAGGATCATATAATCTGTATCATTTCTGATGCAAAGGATATCCAATGAAAATAGTTTTAACTTCTCGTTGAGCTAATTTGTCTGTGGAATGAACATACATGTAAGCTAAACATCCAAGAACTCTGAGATCACTACAGTCAGGAGGTGTATGATAAAGAAGTTCATAAGGACTAACAAAACCCAACACATAAGTAGAAATTCTATTAATAAGATAGGTAGACATCAAAAGACAATCACCCAGAATTTGGTTGGAAGATGAGCTTGGAACATGAGATCTCTGGTCATTTCCAACAGGTTTCTGTGTTTCCTTTCCACTCTCCCATATTGTTGATGAGTGGAAGGGCAAGAAGATTGGTGTTTGATACCCTGAATATTCAAAAAAATACAGAGTTCATGATTTATAAACTCTCCTCCATTATCAGATGTCAAACATTTAACAGAAGCATTGAATTAATTTTTGACATGAATAACAAAATCTTGTAAAGACTGTATGACATGTTTTATGGGTACCATAATGGTCCAAAGGCTTCTCGTACAATCATCAACAATTGTTAAAAAAAATACTTATAACCATTATGAGCTGGAGTTCTATAAGGACCCCAAAGATCACAATGAATTAGATCAAAAGGTAAGATAACATGAGATGTACTTTTAGGAAAAAGCAATTTGCACTGCTTTTCTAATGGACAAACATCACAAATAGGAAAAAAGACATTGTCAGACTGTTTAAAAACTAAGTCTGGAATTTTTGAGATTATAGAAAGGGGAACATGTCCCAGGCATTGATGCCAAAGAACAGAAGAAATCTGCGAATTCTGAGAAGCCACAGACCCAATTGGAGTTGTAGTTGTAGTTGTAGATAGTGGTTGAGTATTGATAAGCTGATAAAGACCTCCAATCATGTCACCAAGAACCAATGCCTTGTTCTGGGATTGGTCCTGCAGATAACAGGAATTAGACTCAAACCAAATTCTAGATTGGAGTTGAGAAGAAAGTTTACTGATTGACAGAAGATTAAAAGTGAAAGTGGGATTGAATAAAATATCATGGATGATCAAAGAAATGGAATGCAATAAAAAAAGAACCAGAGTGTGTAACATGTGCTTGTTCACCATTTGGAAAAGTGACAGAATATGGATTAGCTATAACATGAATATCATGCATATGATTAAAGGTTACAACACATATGATTCGTAGCCCTTGTATCTAGAATCCACACATTCTCAGTAACACAGATGGATGTAGACAAGGAGATAGCAGTACCTGCAATGTTATCAGGAAGAGGATAAGAAGCACTTGGAGAAGAAATGGACGAATGCTGAATGTGATGATGAGTTTGAGTTTGAGACTGCGGTTTGGTGAAGCACTGCATGAAGGAGCTCATTTGGTTTTGTAAGGCCTCCATTTGAGTACTCAGAATTGTATTTCCATTGCTGTGAGGAACCACACTTGACTCATCAGTAACACAAGAAGATGACATCTGAGAATCAGCACGAGCTTGCATACTCTGACTAGGCCTACTACTAAATCTAGGATCAGGCCTTCTCTTCCCTTTGTTGTTTGGGTGGTATGGATGATCAATTGGATAACCTATCAGTTTGTAACATTTTTCTCGAGTATGACCTCTGAGATGACACTGTGAGCATTCTGGTAATCCAACAGTCCTATCAGTACTCTTCAAATTTGATCTAGTAGGACAGCCATCATAGCAATTGGTTGATTAAGCACATTATGTATCTGCCTTTGTTTTTCTTCCTGTTTGATCAACATAAAAGCTTGATTTACTGATGGCCAAGGCTGCATCATTAACAACTGTCCTCTAGCTGTTGTAAAGCTTGAATGAAGCCCCATAAGAAACTGAATAATCCTGGTTTTTTCAATCTGCATTTCCCGGTCTTTGACAGCACCACAAGTACATTTCACATAGGGTTCCAGGGCTTTTGATTCATCCCAAAAACCCTTAAGTTTGTAAAAGTAGAATTCAACTGAATCATTGCCTTGTTCTAACTTGAACAGATCCCTCTGAGTTTCATAAATCTTGTGTCCACTTATAACAGAAAAACGCTCATCTAGCTCAGACCAAACACTGAAAGCATTATCCATGTAATTCATGCTAGTACTGATATCATCAGCAACAGTGTTCAAAATCCAGGTGATTACCATGTCATTCACACATTTCCTGTGCGGAAGTAGAGAAGATTATACATCAGGTGCAAAAATTCGCCAGTAACGATCACTAGCTTATTCTTAGAAGATAAGGCGATTTGCATATATCACTTCCATGAAGCATAATTCTCACTACCGATTAACTTCTTAGAAATTAAAACCATTCCAGGTTGATCATTGTTATGTAAGAACAATGGATGACTATTATTATCAATTGATTGACCATAAGGATCGTTATTATTTTGATCGGTAGATGTGTTATTTTGATTATCGTTTTGAGTAGATGTTTGATTAGCCATAATAGCATGAGCATAAGAAAGGTTTCGATGAAGATTTTTTTGAAGACGAGACATTCAACAAATCAATTGCGGAAAGCACAGAATCAATCAAGAAATAGAATGAACATGATTGATCATTGGAAGACATGTATTGATCATTGAAGAATCAGAAAAGCTTACAGAAGAGAGATCGAGAAAGATTGATCGAGATCGAAAGAGATCGAGAGATTGATCGACGGAGATCTTAAAGAATTGAAGTCATCGAATGGTGCGGAAGAGTTCTGATACCATCTTGAACAAACGTAATCTCTCAATTATCAACATAAATGCATCTACTTGTAACTAACATCATCACTGATTGAAGAAGATGACGTTTACATTTTACTATTAGAAATAAATTAGTTACAATGGGAGAGCTGAATGGTGAATATATACAACTTGTTCTGTAAAAGATTCTGTTATAATAAGACCACTAACATATCATTAGAATATAAGACCGTGCACTACTTATATTTAATGAAGAAAAATAAGAAAATTGGGTAAAGTAGTGAAATCGATTAATATTTAATGTATAAATTATTTAAATTCCTCCATCTGATCTTCCACTTCTATTTCAGTTTATGCCACAAGAGATATACAACAAACATTAACAAAACAGAGTCTCTTTGATAATGGTGTAAACCATTCACAAGTTACAACAAGATGTAGAATCAAACTAAATCATTTCTAGTTTGGCTCAATTATAGAAAGATGCACACTCATATTTGGGCAGATCGGTCCTAATAGTATCCGAGATTCCGGTTTCATGTAACTATGAAGTACAGGTTAGCACTAGCAAGAAAATGTAGGTTTTAGCAATCTCTACAACCAGTTTTAAGTTATTGCAAGGTATTCAAGATTCTCCAAAGTCTAAACTTTAAGGAAATGTATACCTTACAAATTTTTTAGAATCAGCAAGTTCATATACTTTAGTACAACATACATAGGAGCATAATAATATATTTGACAACCGTTAGAAGTATGGTATTCAGCAACAACAAGACATCGCATGACTGCTAAATTCATGGAGTCAATTATTATTTGACTATATATATAACAACCATACACATACATTACCATTTCACATAATTTAGTCTACTAATAGTATTACAGTTGGTCAGCTTGAAAAGGATTCGTGTAAAAGGCCAGCAAGTTCATAAACGAATCCTTTTTACATCACCTTCCGGGACGCTTGCATCACTTGTAATGCTCTCTACTAATGGAACTGTTTGTCCATGAACCTGGATCAATTTGAATCATCTTAAACATTTAAATATCAGGATACTGATAAATTAAAGGCAGATATTTAAAAATAAAACAAATGTGTACCAGGAAAGACAATTGAGATCCCCCTACTTTGAGTCTAAAATAGAAAATTGTACGTGTTCACCACATATCCACTACAAATATTTGGTGAAGGATAACGGGAACTGTTGCCACCTTATGATGACCGCAGTTAGTGTGACATCCAACTCTAGTCATATGCACACTATAATTAAAACATATTCTAAAAACATTACAGCGTGCAACGTTTTAGAAGAGGCCAAGGCAATGACTTGATCAAAAGAAAAAATCACTATCTGTAAATCATTTTCTCAAAATATTAGCTTTGGAACTATGTCGAACTTGCAGAATATAATGACAAGAATTAAGAAAACAACAACTGTCAGCACAGCTTAAATACATTATGCACTACATTATTTAAAAAACAGTATGTAAAACAAATAGCAGAAAGGAGCTTATATAAATCTAGAGCTTTTATATTTAACACAGAAGCAAAATAAATATCTTGGTAGGAATTGCCACATAAAATTTGCATCTCCTTTGAAAATAAAAAAAAAATATAATTCATGAAAGATGAGAGCCTAAAATAGTTAAAACACAATTTTATTATTCCTTTTTTGTGATATTTATTGTGGATAGATAGAAGCTTCTCATAAGTAAAACATACTCTTTTATCATCTGGAACAACTGCATATCTAGTTGATGGCAAGACTGAAATTTTCCCTGCATAAGAAAGTAATTGGAATTATCAAAAGTTCTATGGTAAATTTGTGAAAAACTCTTTGAGGTTGACAGAAAATAAGCATGTAATACCTATTAGTGGGTCAATGTTTGAGGGCTCGATCAGTCGCAGTTTCCCGTTCGACCCATCTACGCTCAATGCCTCTATAATCTTTGGAATGTTTCTACGAAGTCCAAAGAAAAATACAATGGGTTGATGATTAAAATTTTCAGAAAAGAGTGGGAAAGTCCTGACCAACATGATTTTACAAGCTATATACATAATAACAGGCTGCGCTTGCCTATGATAAGACAGACAATATAACTAAATTCAGTTACAAGATGTTTCTCACTAATACTTCAGTTGCAGATGCTTCCTCCCCTTGCTTAGTTTTCAAATGTTTTGCATGTGCAATGTTGTGAATATTATTGGAAGAAACAGATAGACAAAGGCAATTGAGCTTTCAAATCTAGAGTTATTCTTAATAAATTTCTTGTGATAATTTATCAGGGTATACAATACTAATATGTATCTATCATTTCTCTGGATGTTTGCATGAATTGCAGTAATTGCATGGATAATGAAAATTTGAACTTTTAATTCTTTCACTTGCTAATAAACCTAACAAAATGCATGATGGATGGTACATCCAGAAAAAGAAAAATTGACGAAAATACTAAAGACAAGTTCTTTTCTTAATTAAAAAGAACTGATAAACAAGAAGAATAGCTAGCAACTCTTATTTCACATTGTATTAGATCTTTATGATCTATTGGCAGGAAGGATATCTGTCTGTTTTTATTACGCTGATAGCTATCTATGGTTGATGACAATCGAAGTATTGATACAAGTGAATGCTATGAGACTATTGGTGAGTACTCAATATATATGTGTGTCTCGTCATCGGAGGCTTAAGAAAAAACCTGCAGGACTTTCCTTGGGTATAATATTGCAATTTGAGGCCTAAAAAAATCTTAAGATGTAAAACTAAAAAAAAAACTGCAACATCTTGTAAAATAGAAATGTTAGTACCTGTCTATAGACTCTCGGTGTCCCAGCTGTCCATTTGTACCTCTTCCCCATGAAAATATATTCTGTTTTTCAGTGACAGCAAGGGTGTGCCTCCACCCACATGAGATCTGAACTACTTTCTGCTAGTGAAAGATTGAAGAAAAAACATATTACAAAGTTTTACGCAAAGAAAATAATGAACTTAAGTTGGCAGAAAAGAAACCATGTGAATAAAACACCAGAAGAATCAGTTTAAAAAGTTACATGCCTCCTCATGTGGAAAAGCAACAGGCATCGGAAAACAATGATCCAGATTATCACCAACACCAACTTGTCCGAACTGCAGATAGAAATCAAAGTTTTATCGTGGTTACAATGCACTTAAAGCACAAGCCTGCTATGTAGCATGTTATGTAGATATAAAGTAGTAATAAGTTTCTTGTGAACAAATTAGATTGTTGGTGAAAGTCATGTACACTCCCTGAGATAATACTAGACAGAAGGCTAAAAGCCTAAATGCTTAAAATGTAAATGATTGAACACATGTATCATGTAAAGAGAGAGAAATTGTAATCCTTTTTAACTAGTATATCCCTAGATGCTTACCCCCCCTCCCCCTCCTACAAAATAATTTTATCAATTTTAGTTGGCCTCCAGGATACACTATATTGACAACAACCCGAGGTGATGAATAATTCATTTTATGATTGTGATGTTTGCAGAGAATATCTACAGGAAAAAAACAATGCAATTTCCTAAATAGTCCTTAGTAGTTGCCTTAAAATTCAAGTATAACTTCTAAGAATTTCTCTCACTTTGGCAAGTTTTGCACAAGTTACAGGGAACAATGTTTGGAAAAAATTCTACCATGCATGAGATATCTCAATAACAATATCTTTAGCTCATAGCTTTCATGAATCAGTACAAAGAAAAGAGTTTTAGAAACCTTATTCCATCCCCACCCATAGAGTTTTCCATTAGATGTTAGTGCCATTGTGTGTCTCCAACCGCCTGATATCTGAATTTAAGTCAAAAAGAAAAACCACATTTATTAGCATATCCATATAAATATTACTTTCTCATAACACACAGTAGGCATAACCTAGAAGCAGATGAGAACTGTCTAAAATATGGTCGAGTTGTACAGCTATCTACTTCAAAATTTAGAGGACAGAATACCGACATACTTCCCTTGCATAACATTGTATGAACAACATAGAAGATCACTGTTTAGGATCCAGAGGATCATCAAAGTTCGAAATAATATACCAGTGATTTAAAAATGCAAATAACTGTGCTCTGTATTAATTATTCATGCTACTTGTCATTAATACCATTTGTAAACTTGGAATATTTTGATATATCATTGCTTCTGTATACAAACTCCATACTTGTTATGAATTTCGGCCAGAACTTAAATTTGTCAGGACATGGATAGAATTATCAGAATAAATGAAGTGCCTAAGCTAGTACAAAACAAATTAATTCGAGTACATAATATTGTTGGCCCCAACAACTATCAATCATAACAAATGAAGTACATAAGCTAGTAGAAAACACATTAATTTGGGTGGAAAGTAGTAGCCTACCTGGGAAATAATTTCTCCCTGCAAGGCATGAAGCTTATGAGGAATAAGATGGTCTTCAAAATCCCCATGCCCTAGTTGACCATATTTGCTCCATCCATAAGTGTATAAACCACCAGAGGAGGATACAGATATTGTATGCCGCCATCCACATGCAACGAGGACCATCTCCTCATCCTGCACAATCAGAAAGACAGAGAAAAAATAATAGCTAAATGCACTATGCAGAACTACGTAAAAAATCCAGATTTATCTTTTTAAATAAAGAAAATTGTGGCAAACAAATGAACCAAGTACACTGTAAAGGCAAAATGGTATCATTTTAGTGAACAATAGTAAAAATTAATATGCCCGAAAGTATAATAAACTATGTGTTTAATTTGATTGAACTTGACATACATACATTAGCAACTTTCTCCGGAACTAAACGATCATTTCGGTCACCCAACCCCAAATTTCCGTAACGTCCCCATCCCCAACCATAAAGTTCTCCATCTTCGGTGATGGCAACTGTATGTTCAGCACCAGCAGCAACCATTTTGACAGCTATGCCCTGTACAGTGCATTTAAAACTTCGTAAAGGTTGTCGTTCATTACGATATAGCATAACAGTACGACTGCAAAATTCCAACAAAATTTATATATCTCTTCAATTCAACATAGACCCTTTCTGGCCTCATTTACCTCTAGCTTCGATTTTTTTTTTTGTTATTACCAAGTAGGTGCAGTTCTGACTTTATCTTAACAGTCTTTCTTAATATTGCTAGCAACAGCTTTTATGCATTGATACAATTATATATTTCAACAAACAAACAAAAGTAGAGAAATTTACGCATTGACAACAAGCATGGCGCAGTGCTATATTGGGCAATACATATTTTGTTGGCCACATTTTACATTGTTTTCCATTAATTTTATTCATTCCATTTCATCTCCCCAACCAAACACAACATTAAAGAATTCTGTGATCATCAACAGTGGTGATAAATGGATCATATAAAGTTATTCTTCACTGAGGTGGCTGTCAGAACTTAAGTTTTCACAGAAGGCTGATGTATAACAGTATCCAATATATATGTTCACTTAATATATCTACGTTAACAGACCAAATTTTCAGTGGATGTCAAGATGCCTTTAAAAAGTCTCAATTACGGCCTCATTAATATGATTAGACATTACACAACATGTGATCATAGATTATAAAGTTTAATGAACTGAGTATAATACAAAAAGTTAAAAGGCTAAGTAACAAGAAGGTTCTGTTGACAACAAACTGTTGGACATCTACATTATAATACCTGGAAAGCTTGAACTTTTTGGGGCACAAGGGAGTCCTCTATGGTGCCTAGACCTAGCTGACCGTTTTGATTCCGTCCCCAGCTACGATGAAAGTCAGAGATGAAGAATTTAATACAGAAACAGGACATTAAATATTCCCAACAGAGAAAAGTGTGAATTGAGATAATATATACACATGTATGCCATACATGAACAAGAACATAATAAAAAAAAAGAAGCAATAATATAGAAAAAACAAATAAAGCGCTATCACATAATACTTGATGACTACGGGCAGCTTTCTCTTTTAACATTCTAAATTGCTGATCACATCACTCAACTTTTCTATCTATTTCTTCTTAACAACTAGAAGGTAAATACTCTAATGCAAAATGTACATATTAATATATAAATGAAGAAATGGGCATCAAGGAAAATAGTTGCTTTGATCTTTTATTGGGAAGATAAGATATATATGTACAAACATGCATAAACCATTCCATTTGGGAACCATCTGTTGTTTTTACACATATGGAAGCACTAGATTTCCTTAACAACTATAGAAGCACATGATGAGATGTGCAATAAAAACTATGCATAAAGAATTTGGTTAGATAAAAAGAGGATTCATGTATATTTTTTATTTAAACATGATGTAACATGACATACCTATGCACCTCGCCATCCGTGGACACTGCCAAACAATGGCTATCTCCACAAGCAATTTGTTTTACGCGCATACCATATAATGCTTTAATTGGCTGAGGAATAAAAACATCACTAGAGTTTCCATGCCCTAGTCTCCCAAAATCACCCCTACAGTAGATCCAAAAGAGCAAAGGATAAAGAGGGGTTAAGAAAATTGCATTTACAGTAATATTTAGTTGTTGCGCACAGAACATACCATCCCCAGCTGTACACTTGCTTTCTCGACTCGGAATAAGCAGTTGTGTGGTCCGCTCCACAGCTCACAGATACTATTTCCTGATCATCTAAGGCGGTAACTTGAGTAGGAGAAATTCGATCTTCAGCATCCCCATGCCCCAGTTGTCCATCTTCTCCTCGGCCCCAAGAGCATACAACATTTCCAGCTGTAAAGGTAATTTTTTATGATGGAGGAAATAAGTACTATATTGTATCAGTACTGAACTATTATTTAAAGTGTTTGTAAAGAAGAGTAAAATTACTTCACATGATTTATGGGCAACATCCCACATAAGTTTCCCTTTTGTGTAACATTCTAAAACACAACTATAATAACTTTATAATTAATTTAGTTGCAAATATTATCACTCTAAAATCTTAATCACAAGTACTTGACAAAATCGGCTTCCCTGATTCACATGCCAAAATCATGAGACATCTGAAACAGGTTTATACTTCTAGTTTTAGCATATGTGCTATGGATCTATGTCCTATATACAATTAACAATTATTTTGTCCAAGAACCAACATTAGCAGCAATAATGCCTTTGGAACTGACCCTAAGCAGAGCCTATCTATTATCTGAAAAACTTTTGCAAGCTATATCTAACCATAATCAAGGAAGAAACATCATACAGAAGTACTCACTAACTAATGTAGCACAGAACATAACATTAACATATCCCACCATCAAGAAAAAAGCAAAAAAAAAAAAAAACAATAATTATACCCACATAACATAAGTACATCTCTCATTTATGGTATAATTACAGAACCATAATACTAAAAGTATATAAAGATCTTACCAAGGAGAGCAACAGAATGACTAGCACCAGCAGAAATTTGAACAACTTTATGACAGACATTTTCCTGAATGCAACTAATTTCACCCTCCCCTTCCATATTTCTCTCAACTCACCGCTCTCTGATCAAAATCCAAAGAAATTAGAAGCAAAGAAAAAGAATCTCCTCAGTTGTCCTGTTTTGAGTATGTGGACACTGAATTTAAAGACTCATTTATAGTACTGACAGAGAAAGCACATGGAGTTACTTAGAAACATATGCACTGTTTATGTTTGAATGTATATGTGAAAGTAAATAAAAAACATGTGAGTATGTGACAAAAGAAGGGACAGTTGAATTAGGTAAGAAAATGATAAATGATAGTAGATATAAAGGTTATTTCATAAGTCAGTGAGTTAGCTCATAGCTGTAAAGCAGAGTGTGATGCCAAAAAGTCTTAACTAGGATTTAGTACTGCTGCTTACATTTCCTTTTGTGTTGTTTGTCTTCTCTTATATGCATGCACCCACAGCCCACATCCTATATACAAGTCGATCAAATAGATGGTGGACCAATGGAGTATTGATATGTAATGTGAGTGTGTGTGGCACAACACAACTTCAAAGTATTGCATACCCTGTTTACAACAATTATTCCGGAAAATAATTGATGGATGGTGTTAAATTATTCAAGACTTGAGTTTTTCTTTTTAAGCATTCACGTATATTTCTCAAGAAACGATCAACTTACTGCTAACCAGACCGATTTTAGTTGTTTTTGCGAAATGAAATAATATTAAGAACAAAGGAAAAATGTACACAATCATGAGGCATTCCTCTAAAAGCAATATGAGAATAAGCTTAAATTAGAGTGTTAGACTAAGAATAGAATAATATAAAAGGGGCTAGTGGTAGAAGGATTCTTCAAGACAATCTTTTGGAACTTGCGACCTTTTTTCTAACAATTTATTTGGTCAATTACCATGAAATTGGCATGCTTAGGAGGACAGGAGTACCTCGTATCAGGTTTCAAGAAAATATTGTAAAATGAGATCCCTAATATAAGGATAATTTGTCCTCAGTTTGACGTTGTTCAATGCGTTGAATATAGAGAAAATTCAACCACAATTCAAGAGAATAGGATTAACCTTTTTTAACTTTGTTGTAACATATGATCTCTAGTGAGAATCCTATTTCTTCGAGCTAACCACATAATAAAACGAACACTTTAGAATATAGAGGCAATGCTGCCAAACAGCTGCTAGGCTCCATACTTGGACGTATAATAGAATTTCGGATCCATAAAATATTACTGCATCATGCTGGATTGTATTCCTAGATAAACCATCTTGTGTGTGAACCGGCATTTGATCTGCCAAATGACTGAAATTCAGTAGCAAAACCAAAATTAAATGGAGGGATCGGATCCTACCCCAATAAATATAGATTCAACTTTAGTCATAGACTACACTTTACAACACATCTTAGAATTTAAGTTCAGCACCAACAGCGCATAAGTTCTGGTATTTTTGTTTTTACCACAAAACATGGGAAACTAGTTATCAAGCTCTACCATGATCACCACAAGTTATGTAGCTATTCAATATAAAAATATTAATCACTTACCAAAATTAACTATATAACCTCCAATTACATAGTAATAAACCAAACACATACTTTTTAATTACCTTGAAACTTGTACTTACAACTTAGTTACGAGGTAGTTCAAGTGTAACAACAAAATTGACGAAACAAATAAGGCTGGTTAACCTGATCATATTCAGATCAGATAGAGTTACAAAAGAACATTGAACTCCATCCAAACCAATCGATCTTATTGAAGTAATCTTTGGAATGACAATCAAATTGATCTATTATTGTTATTTTAATATAGATTTACATTTACTGATGTTTCTTATAATTCTAATAAATATTTGACATATAATATTAGATAGAAACAACAATAAATTGACTGATTGTACAAGCAACATCGGTAGGGGCATGTAGCAAAAACGAATAAACATTGTTATGGGGATTTTTGGGGGGGGGGGGGGGGGGGTTAATAGGTTACAGAGAATTGTTGTTGTGTTCGGGACACCAGAGCTCCATCTCCGGTACCTAAAAATTTCCAACTAGAAGATAAGTGTAAATACCGGGCAGCCAGCCATCGTAGGCATTTGAATAAACCTTACACCAATGAATTTACCAAAACTAGATATGATGTGCACCATCTGCATATGTTAGGCAAGACAACCACCAACCCATTGTATCATTGCCACCTGAAAGATTTGAGCTTTGTTGCACAGTCCTTAAACATAAATTAACTCCTAGTCACAAAACTAAAATATTATGTTTGTGCATGTATGTAAGTAATCACAGCTCAGTCCATGTACTCAGGGCTTGTCCATTACACAATCTCAGCGTTCAACTCTGCCTATATCATAAAGCTCCAAGTCACTGGGAAATGTGATGCAAGTATTTGATGCTTTTGGTCTGATAAAATTAGGATTCATTTCAAAAGCAACAAAAAAACAGTAGGGGAGGTACCGAATTAGGTACCAAAATTTGGTCCCAAATGATGTGGCATTGGTGACTTGACAATTTGAAATCTTTTTATTGGTAGAATTTTTGTGAATGCAGGGGGGTCCACTATTATTAATTGAGTTGTAGCAAATCAAATCACGACACGTGGCATTTGGGAATTAATTTGGGATCTCTAGAATTATTCAAAAAATAAACAAGCTTTTAGGCATCTTTAGCATTTAAAAGCCATAAAAGCACTTATTCAAAAAAAAACCCATAAAAGCACAAAAAAAACATTAACTTGATGTCAGTAGCTTGCCCTATTATTGTGTGATATACCTCAGTAAACAGCATGCCAGGTCTGACCTATCCAACCACAAATTGTAACCTATGGATATTCATGATTAACATACTTACCCTTATGATTTATGAGTCTGTCATGATTCTTGGTGATCATATAAAAAATGAAATAATAATCTCATATGGAAGACTCCAGTTTTGACCAGTTAACCGCATGGAACTGGAACACCTATTTGTAATTGGCTGAATTTATTAATTAAATAGAAAAATTGTAATGAGCATACCCACGGTTGAAACAGATGAAAGGAACTACATGTTATAGGCCATGAAACAGATGATGATGTCCATTAAGTCAAAGGAGCAGTATCAAAGGAGTGAAGAACATGCTCCAATATTTCTCGTGAATGACTGTCAAGTGGACTCTCTGGCTTGTCAGTGTGAGCTATATTTAGGAGGTACAGCTTCCTAGAGGCTACAAATGCAGCCGAGAAGATCCTTTTTATTCCTCCCCTGCTGCTATCAACCTTGTATTCAAACTCATAAACTTGAAGACCACCCTGGCCCAATCTCTCAGAGACTTCAATTACATCAGCCTCCTTTGTACTTTCCTATACAAACAAAAACGCGTATCTACTAAAAAGATTGGTAATTATCAATGAATAAACAAGAAGAAAAAGTGGAAGTGACGATAGACAAGAGACGAGAGGAAAATTGATAGGGACACAGGGGCACAATTGACTCATCAATCAGCACCAACCAAAATTTTGAAACAATGCACGGAACAGAAGGCCATCTGCCACAAACATTAGTAACTAATATGCAAAACTCTCTCCGAAAACTTTAGTCAGCCATTTCAAAGAAAAATCAAATACAAAGAAACCTTTAAACCATTTCAAATAATAGAACAAGTTGAGTAATTGAACGATTCGAATTCAAATACAAAGAAGAAGATGAGGAAATCGAGATACATTTATTTTATCAATTATATTATAAACATTAATAACGCCTTAAAGAAAAAACCATATGACAATAATTGGGTCATCAACAATCACCTCCAGTTTTTTGTTTAGCACTCAAAATCAACTACTCTACCATTTAAAATGTATCTCATGTTTATCTTTCTGATGACAATTTTGGTAGGTCTACAAGATGGAACCATGAAACGCATTTTTGGTGAAGAAATTCCTAGAATCTAGTATCAACTAGTGAATGAATTGAACTTAACAAGCCGAGTTCAAATACAAATACGAAAGAAATAGTAATATAGTAGAATGTAGTTATGCATGTTTTTTCAATTTTTAACTTTATGCATATGTACTTATTTTTTTGTCTTATTGTAGGTTTATAATTTTAAAAATAAAATTTTACAAATAGTAATATTTATTTACATTTAAATTCTTGTCACATTCAACGATTACGGATTTATTTTAACATTTTATTTAGTATTTTTTAATATAGAGATAGTATAGATTTATGTTACAGAATTTATATCCATAAAATATAAAAAGATAAATGCATTCTCGTTTAAATATATTGCACTCGACCCGGCAATTTACCACGCTACTCGAAAATCAAATGTTTGTTTTTACATTTTGAGTACACGATCGAAATTTATTTAGTGTCGAATTTGTATTTTACCTTCGGTATACGACATGAAACCAAGTACACGGAATAAATATAAATCTATAATTAAATATTTTATAATGAATATATGTACATATGTACACTAAATATATGTATATTTATTTTTAAAATAGTACATGATTTTATGATATTTTATGTAAATATGCTTCATATATATGTATTTGATGTTTTTTTTAAAGTCACCTAAATTTTTTTTTGATTTATTTTTATATTTGTATTCAATTTTCCACCAAACACGACAGGAACATGACATGACAAGAATGTAAAGGAAAGTACACGAACCCTAAAAGAGTCGTTTTGTTTTTGGCACTCGAGTATATGAAAACTGACGTATATGATACGGCATTACATGACACGAACAATGCCAGGTCAATTGCGCCTCCTAATTACTATCATAATTTAAAATTGTTTGGTTGTGTTGGACTAAGTGACTTGGTAAAGTTGTTCAATTATTTTCTTATGACAGTTACTCATCGAGCTCCCTATGACTTCTGGTACTTATTCTAGATATATTACAAGCTATACATTACTAAAGAAATCTAAAGTAATCAACATACCAGGGAAAAAGGAGGATGTGTACCTTGCGCTTTTCGGCCTGAATCAGCTTTTCAGCGACAAATTGAGGGGTGCCAAATTCACCTAAATTTGTAAGCCGAACTGGAGTGACCACAACCCCAACATTGTTTGCTCCTTTATTAGCTTCCTCAAACAAAACTGTTGCCCCTGCTTTTTGAACCTAATCTATCCCAAAATGTAACATGATTTATTGTTTACAGTAATAATATAATTTGAACCCGAACATAAATGGAATATGAGCGTGGGTAGGTACCTGAATATAGGAAGAGGGTCTGAGAAAAGTGAAACCCTGGAGAGAATCAGTGTATCTTAAAAGCTCTGGGTCTTGTTCAGAAGCAAAAACATTGGATAAAATGGAGGAGGAGGATGATGATAAAAGTAGTGTTGAAATGGAGAGGTTTAGCAGTGATCTCTTGCTCAAATACACTTTCGACTTGTTCTCAGCTGGGCTACTACTATTACGAATCAAATTGTGTAAACGAGGGTGAAATAATAATAATGGTGGTGGTTGTTGAAACAACAGGGGTGTGTAATTTGCCATTTGGGGGGTATTGAGATGAGGATCACTGATTATCAATCCCCCCCAAACTATACCCGGGACTCATTTTTTCTAGATGATAACAAAAAAGAAAAATAGTTTGGACAAAAAAAACCAATGTTCATGTACTTGCATTTTTTGCTTCTTTTCATATATTACATGTTTTTTTTTTCTTTTAACATTTTCTTCTTGCGAATGATCATAATTTTCATGAGCTAGATGTTTAAATTAAGGGAAATGCTATTTCCTGGATCAATTTTTTTGTTTTTCAAATACACAATAAAAGCAGAGTAAAAAAATAACATACGGCTAATTTCGTCTTTTCATTTTTTTCAGCTTTGGAAATTTAAATTTTGATCTGATAACATTTCCCTTAAACTAAAACCACGAGCAACTTCACTAACCGACATTTTATTAAGACTGATTTGTAATTATATGGTAAAAACCCCATTCCTTGTAATTTATAAATATAATAAATGATTAAATTTAGGATATTGTAGGGGAAAATAACTCCAACAACTATTATTAATATAATATTAATTTTAAAGAAGGAAAGAGAGAAAATGAGAAAAATGATAATTAAAAATGGAGGAAAATAAATATTTTATTCATAAAAATGAAATAAGAGGATGAGATAGGTTCCTAAAAAATAAGGTAGAAAAAAAACATGATTTTTAAGGAATAACTAACTATTCTCTTGGGAGAGGGTTTTATCTCAAATTCCTTATATTTCTAACTTAAGAATTCACTTAATATAAACTAGACTTAATTGCACAGTATTGGCTTGAACTTTGTTCGTTTTGCACGAAAATGTTTAAATTTTTAGTTGTGCCAAAATGGTGGCTAATTGATTAATTTCTTAGTATTATGGTGGCTCCGTATCCCTCCAGTTAAATTCAACGTTAAATGTTAACGGTGCAGGGGTAATATTGTAATAAGCTTGCTCCCTCTCTAGCCACATCACTCTCTCTCAATCTCTCTGCATCTTAATCTCTCTCTTCACTCCATCTATCATCTCTGATCAATCTCTCTGCCTCTCCCATCCCTCTCTTTTCATGGCCATCGCCACCACCGTAGTGGTGATGGCTCCCCTGCTCCACCCACAAAACACACATCACACACATACGCAGCACTCACACATACACACCATTCACACACATCCTTTAATCACCATCAATATCATTCGTCTCTCTTTTTCCCTCTCTTCTCAAACCTCAATCTCCCTCGTCTCTCTCTTTCCCTCTCTTTTTGAACCTCTCTCTCCGTTCGTCTCTCCCTGTCATCCCGAACACAAAACAAGACCGCACACATACACCGCCACACTATCACACACAAAACCACATTCCCCACCGTCGGTTTGGCCTTCGACCAATGAGGTCTCCACTTAACCTCTATTTCTCTATTAACAAAAAACCAACATATAATGGTTGATATTGAGATTTTGGTTTGTTATGGTGGATAATTTTTATAACATGAACCCTAACTTTCAGTTTTGGGTTATTTATTCATATAATATATACATCTGTTATATTTAACGGAAAATTTAACGGGAGGGGCGAAGAGCCACCAAACCGCTGACATATTCAACAATTAGTCATCATATTGGCACAAATAAAAATTTAGTCATTTTCGTGCAAAATGAACAAAGTTCAAGCCATCATTGTGCAATTAAGTCTATAAACTATCATAACTAGTCACTTGGAGATTAGAGATGCTCTAGTGTAGTAAAAGACACTTCAGCAAAGGTATAGTCCTGGCATTTATGCAATTTGTCCAAATTATACCCCATCTCCTGCCCAGCCTGAAGCCTGGCTACAGTGTCTTAATCATAGGCAAATTATAAGGAGAGAAAGCCCTCCTCTATGGCTCTATCATACTGCCTTGGAACATAACAAACCACACTGCAAATAAACTCGCCTATTTTGACTAAATTACTTGACCAATTGCTGCACTCCACCTCTGAACTATTATAGACATGCTCACAGTTACATATATGCAGTTCATGTTGGCAAAATAATTATTCTTGAAAATTTTACAATAGTAAACTTAGACTCCATTTGGTTACCCAATATCGTTCAAACTCGTCATTTCCTTCAAAAAGAAATTTTAAAAAATAAGACGACATTCTACAGACAATTAGCAGCAGTAAACAATCTACATCTTACGATACGACATAATTTCTGCAACATCTATAATTTACAAACAATTAGCAGCAGTAAACGATCTACATTTTATGACACTACATAATTTCTGCAACATCTTTAATTTACAAACAACCAGGCGGGGCTTCTTTGCACATCTGAAATACTTCAATAGATTTGTATAATCCACCCTGCTCACACTTTCTTATCCAAGAAACCTGCAACAGTCACTTTCTTCAAGTGAGCACCAATAGACGATGAGCAAATAAGGCCTACAAGTTTGCAAATGCAGCTTCTATATATGAAGATCTAAGTAAAACAGTGTACGTAGCATTTGATCCTATTATTTATCATGACAAAGAGATGATGTTCTTTGATCAAAGAGTAGATTGATGTATTCATTTTCTAGTTTTTTTATACATTTTTCCCAGAAATCGCTTCAGAGAGTCCACTAGTATTTGAACATGGCATCTTTCTGCATTTTGGCCATAGTTAGAATCAGTATAACTTCTCTGGCAAATATACCCTAACAATAATACTCGCCTCATTTCCATATCTTGCCACGTGCATCTTTAGCTCCTTAGATACAGTTCTTTTCATCGGCTACAATAATTGCATCCTCATTTGTAGTTCCCATCGGGATTAAAAGTGTTTTCAGTTCCTGACCAATAGCCAAGGCTTCTATCAAACTCATAGATACCATGAATACAGTAAATATATGATGATGGTGATGTTTGTTAAGTTTGATATTTCTGCAGACCACGATATCCATCACTCTCAATACTATTATCCGGGACATCTTGGTCATTACTTATTACTGGTTACATATGCAATTCGATGAATAGTTGAAAAAACAATCTCAACAAACATTTTTACTTAACTTGCAGATTTTTATTGCTAAGCTTTACTAGTTTGTCCTGCCATCTTAATCGTACAACCACGCCGACCTTCTGTACCCGCCTTGCATATTCATTAAGCTTTACTCGGTGTATTAGCTATATAACTCAGTAAAGGGTGATTACTCTCCAATTACATTAATTACTGTTTTCTGAAAATATACCTTATTTTAAATTAGACAATTCCTATTTATTGATAAAAGAAGCTTCAGATATTATCATGCCTTACTTCTTACAAATCACAGAGCTGAAGCAGGAATGCTGAGTGATCCAGTGTCAAGTAATCTTGGTAGTATCTGCTACCAACAATCCCACAAGTGAATCAGAAAAGTTAAATAACAATTGCAATAGCATAGAGCCAAGGTAGTTTACAAATTAACCTCTCCCAAGCGAGCATTGATCTTCAGATCAACAATTCCATCAGCTCTTGTCACACCTAGATTTACAATTCCAATAGCAGCTCTTGCCTCGCGCGCAGCTCTGCCAAATTGTGTGTTCCAGCCAGATACAAATGTCAGGCACAGCATTGCTAACAGTTCACAACAAAATATGCATAGTTTACCTTCTACCTTACAAGTCGAAAAGCTGACATTGTCATGACAGATGAACCAAGTACAAGAAAAGCATCACATCCTTTAGCAGCTTCCATTGCTGCATCTGCTTTATCCTTGGGAACATTATCACCAAAGAAGACAACCTTCGAGGAAATGAAAAAAATTAGAGTATATTATTGTTATTTGCCAAATTTTTACAGTTCCTACTGAAGTGTAACAAGTAAAGATATGAATATGTGCGCGGAAAAAATTGCAATTGAATTCAATAGATGTCAACAAAAGCAAAGAACTAACATCTAAGATTGCTCACAGGATAGGGTTTTAGTGTAATGTAAGATTAATGCAATAAGTCAATAACAATTAACAAATGACAATATACCAAGACTTCCTGCATCAATCTTTTGCATTACATTGTGTTTTTTCTTGTTAAATGTTTTTCAGTAGAGTTGTTGTGAACTTTAACTAAGTATTCAAAAGACTATCTAACCATTTTTTCCTATAACTTTTTCTCCTTTATTACCTACACTTGCATTCCCTACCTCTGCAGTCCCCTCATGACACCACAAAATTATAAAAATTTGTATTGCATTACACTAAAATTTTGCTAGATCTGGAACTTTTTGGTTTTTTAAAAATGAAAAATTAAATTTGAAGTGCCTTCCAGCCATCGATCTCATACAAAACCCTTCCCTGTATCTTCCAGCCGCAGATCGTGATTTCAAAACTTTTCCATGTATTACTATTGGCTAGTCAAAAAAATTGCTGAAACAAGAGACTTTATATTAGATGTGCGGACACCCAACATTGCAACTACTTAGAACTAGGTCCAGATATATTTATAAGAAAAAAACTGAACTAACTGTTCCTCATTCAACCACCTTCCAAAGATGTACCTCTGACGCACAATTTATAAAATTAAAGGAATGACAGTTACTAGCTACTGACAATAACAAGATGCATTCCAGGATAAAAGGAAAATCCCAAAGGTATATTTAAAGAATTGTCTTCTCACATCTGGTTTAAGTATTCCATTGCATTTCGAGCAAGTAGGAATATTGAAAGCTTCCTCCCAAAACTTTTCGTCAATTTCAATATCACCATCAGGCCTTTGCTTCATTCCAAAGCTATTATCTGACCGACTGTCGTAGTCTAAACTTTCAATTGCTTCTGCCCACTGCATAAACAGTAAATTCATATTCCAGATGCACAATGTAACAAAAAAAAAGAGTACATAATTTCAAAAGCATAAGCTTAAGGCCTTGAGAAAACGTCATATCTGTTCTTGCTTGTGCAGAATAAAAGTGCAACATGTAATAAAACTAAACTAATTAAGAAAAATATTACACTCTAGCGATGCATGCCAAGATAAAATGAAATGTTTTATATCACTATTCTGATAACATTTGTTTTGTAATTTTAATTATCAATACTATGAAATTTATGGAAATACTGATGGTTACAGTAGCAGATATGTATCAGGAAGTTGATTAAATTTAGAATTGAATTAAAATTAATTTCCTTATTATGATGATGTTAACTTGTTCTACAATTAAAGTTTCACTACAAACAACTCAGCCTTTTCCGTAGCTAACAGAACATTAAACTTCTTAAAGGCCTTGTCTAATGCAAATCTAAATTAGCTACATACAAGGATTCCAGTTGCAATATTTCATGATGCATCATTACTTGTATAAATGTTTGTCTGCCTCTAAAGCACAGGCATAAATATAACAAACAAATAATAATTTGTATCATGCAGTTATAAATGTTGAGCAGTCGCACATCATCTCAACTTTTGGTTCCAGTACATTAAAATGCATATATACCATTCCAAACCACATGAAAACTTCATAAAACTTAAAAGAACACTCTACAGATCAAAAGATTAACCTTTGGATTAAGTGTTTTCACTTGGTCTTGAAACAATTGTCGAGGAAAAGAAAAACCACAATCCAAACAACCAACAGTATACACAGTGCCATGTAATTCAAGTGGACTGCTACCAGCACGATGATGGAGCCTAGCGGATGAAACTTATGAATCAGATCAATAAGATTCAGCCACACTAGCATAAAGATTGGAAGGCTAACAATTGTATGCAATAAGAAGATTGCCTTTCAACATTTTGTGTAATCATAAAACTTATTCTGCTGGCCTTTTCAAGAGCTGCTAAAGCAAGATGAGCAGCACTAGGCTGTGCTTTCGTAAAGCGTCTCCATCCAGCATAGCTTCTTGCCCAATACCGCCTACGAGCTCGACCTGAACGTGTAAATTCCTATAAGCAAACATCATATAGACTGATTGATCAGGATTTGTCAAAATAATATACTTTTCTCTTAACTTGCAAAGAGGATACATAATAAATGATAGGAACCGAGTTTTTTTATATACAAAAACAAATTTTATGCAAACGTAAGTACTTCAGTTTACTATCCAGGCATTAAGAATTAAAAAATTATTAAATACCACACTTAAGCTTATAACACAAAATTAAGCATCCAATCTGGTGCATCACCGTCACACACGCATTGTCATAGTACGTTCAGATGAACATAAAACTTCGATGGAGGCATAATTTAAAGTTCAATAGACCAAAGAACAGTGAGTAATGAGTTTAGTGGTAGTGATGGTGTAGCAAAATGGCAACCAAAGATGAAAATTCACAACTAGAACAAAAAATTCCACCTCCGTCCCACAAGAAGTGGCTGAGTTCAATTTTTTTTATATTTCTCGGTCAAATCAACCTTATGCATTGATAATTACTTATTATCAGATAATACTGAATAGTAACTGGTATAAGAGATTACATTTAATATACAACACGAAACAATTCAGGCGAAAACAAAAATATGACAGTGGTGTCATTAATCTTAAGACAAAGGCTGGTCAATTTAACCGATAAATGTAAAACCAGGCCACTTTTCAGGAAACAAAAGTATAGTTGAGTAATGACATCAAGTGAAAGGAGCCTATTATAAGCAGACATCTAATGTAAGATGAAGTTTGGATAAGAAAAGGTGCTATTGTGATACCCTAATACTCCTAAACTCCTGATGCCCTAACATTAAGAAATGGGATAACGACTACGGGTTGACGGTGCTGTATTTATAGTCTTTTACTCTGATCCAGAGATGATCTTGAGACAAAGCACCTATCAGTCATGCATCTGTATATGTATCATCCAAAACTGAACTATGAACCAAGACTATACTCCTATTAAACCACACAATCCTATATTGTGAAGTATCAAGAACATAATGGTTGAAAAAATTAAAAACCCAAGTATAACTAAAATCGTTACCTATATGCTACCCTCACTTGTGTGTGGAGGATGTGCAATAAATTATATTTTAAAAATCCTCGTCAAGCACTACTTGGACAAGAACAATGGAAAAAAGGTGTTAACAGTTTTTTAAATGAGCCAGGACTGCCAGGTGTTGTGGCATGTTTGAAGTCTAAAAATTTTTATTGGAAAAAAACCCAATCTTTCCGGTCCCCGTCTTCCCTAATTTCTATATAAAAAAGGAACAGATAATCCAGCAGAAAAATATGACAAAATTTTATATAGCAAGTGCATGCCTTCACTTTACCTGATGAGTGATTGGCTTGAAACCAGTACTGTAAGCTCCATTAGGACTGCATCCAAAGAAAGGCAAATTAATATGCAAATTACCTTCCAGGAACATGACTGGTTTTACTTCTAAGGTCTGAACTAAGTATAATAAATACATATAATATCTACAGAGGTTTTGAAATAGTTTCAAACTCCGATCACATAGAAAAAAGAGTTAATTACCTTGGCCAATTAGAATTATGAATTAGGAAACTCTTCTGGTTATTTTATTGTTGGATTTCAGGGCATATATTATTTAGTGTTACTGCCATCATCTTGCTAATTGTTTACATTGTACTGCATTTTATATTGCAATAAGCCCTCTAACATTCGGTACTTGTATGTGTACTAGTTTGCTTCCAACAAATGCTGATTAATAAATAATGGCACTTGGAATTGTATATAAAAATTATAAAGTTACTTATTTTCTTTAAAAAGTTTAAAATGTTGACATCAAATTTCACGTCAAGAGTCAAGAGTCAAGACCCATTTAACAGATAGAAGCGTAGCTGCTCTTCTGAACATCGACATTACAGCGCTTATCAGCAAAAACAAACCTTCTGTAATCAGGAATTCCGCTCTCTGTACTAATTCCAGCACCAGTCAAGACAACAAGCTTGGTACTACAACAGAAATTTATAATTAAGTTTCAATTCTAGTATATCTTCATGGTGCACAGCAATGCTTCAACAAAAAAGAGCAGAAACATAAACAAATGTTTCAGTACATAAAATATTGACCTCTGATCAAAGAACTGATACAAAAGATTGATGTCTTTCGTGCTAGGCGGATCAGCATCAGGGACCATACTTTTATCCCTCAAAAAGTCTGAACTGCTATTCCCTTTCTTCTCAAATGTAATACCGGGAACCGAGACACTACACGATGTATGTAAAAACTTTAATAATGGCCTAGTGTATACTGCCCTTGTAATCCTGCCTGGAAATATCCGATTGTTGGTAGTGAACTGAACACTGTCTGATAATTATATACACATGTTAACGCGAGCATATTAGTTATCCATCTAATAATTAATTATATACAAATGTTAACACGAGCATATTAGTTATCCATCTATCAAACTATGAGAACAAATTATTTAGGAAGGGGATTCCGGAATGTGCCTGGTAAAATCGCTTGCACCATTTTACTTGCAGTTCCGAAAGCCTGTAGTCACCATCATCCACCAATACAATAATATTATCAGCATATAAATTGGAATCATTAGACATAGTGTCCGTTCCTAAATTACAACGACACAGCCTCCTAAAAGACGAAATAGACTAGCAGCTTGTTTGCTTGACACAATGATCACAACTTAGTTGAAATCAATACGGAGAAAGCAGTAACAATTCATGACAGCTCTAGCCTACTCCAAACAAAAAAAACAATAATACTCAAAATTATTATTCTGATTTACATGTAAACGAATTGAGAACACTAAGAACTACCTCCACAAACAATATATAACAGCATATTGCAACTGCTTAGGTAAATGTGAATGAAGAGTATACAAAAAAATGAACAATTATACACAATATTATGATTAAGTGGAAGGACTTACGGAAATGAATTGGAGGGAGGGGATTCGAATTGCCATTTTTGGGGATTTTTAATTTTAAGAATCTGCTACTTCTTTTTAATCAAAATAGATTCATACTTAGACTTGTAGATACATATATTATGTATGGCAATCGTGTATACATTTTGGTCCATGAACTTCCTCTCTTCTCCGCCTTAATTTTTCGATAATTTCTATATCTGTCATTTTTATTAGACAAAAAGAAAGACGAGTCTTTAAAGCAAATTTAACAGGCGTCACATAATAAAAAATATTATATTTTAAATTATATTTTATATTATTTTTAACACATTTTTTCAAAAAATTCTTAAATGACTGACAATATAATATATCAACTTCATTAATTTAATTTAAAAATGATTAATAAAAATATATTAGAGAAAACAAACGAAGTTGGTATCCTATATGCCAACTTTTGGCAATTTAAGTTAACACTCATGTCACATTTCTTAACTTCAATGAAGTGGTAAGAAGGACGTCATGCACTCATAGCCTCTTGACACCTTTCATTGAAGATGCTTTTATTGCCCTGTTTATTATAAAATTTTAAAATTATACCGTATTTTTTTATGTACTCAATAACACGATGCTGAATAATATGATTATTTATTTAATGATTATCTTTATATATTTACTATCACGGTAAAATATAAATACTGCGTGACATGAATTTTAAAGTTAAACTTTTACACTGATCGAGTTTAATATTAAAAATTTATCAAAACTAAAAAACTATCCTAATATAGATTTAAATATGTTAAAAAACCGTGAGGTATTTTTTTCTCGAGGGAAACGGTGAGGTATTAATATCAATTGTTGCTAACAAGTTTCTCCTGTGTTATTTAGAAAAAAAAAATATGGACCCGACAAAAAAAATGTCTTTATTGTGGAGTAAATTATATTTTATTCAAATTTGCTTAGCCAAGAAAAAAAAGAGTAAACAAATTTATCTGTACATTCCTAAAACCATAAGTTAATATGATAAGAGAAAATTGGCCTATCCTCAACCAAATTTTAAGAAATTTTAAGGGCAAATTTATAAATATACACAGCACTATGCTACACTTAAAATTTTAAATACAAATCTATAATTATACATAGCACTATGCTAAACTTCTTTTATTTGAACCTCATGTCACCCTAAGGATTCTGCTGCCCAACAATCCCATTCGGTAAATATTGGCACAAACTGGATTTTTCGGTAGTATTTCTAGTACACCATAACAGCAAAAAAAGTTTGTATGCATCAACATTTACATTCGTAGACCTGCTTAGACGTAATCCTGATGAGGCCCATACACGTAACTAGATCTAGAAAATAATTATTTGGCACCGCTGGTTTTTTAAGTTCATCATTTTACCATAAAAACAGATTTACAAAGCAAGCATGCATTCAAATATTGAATATATAATCTACAAGGGAAATATTTTTAGTGCCACTGCTACAATGCCAAATCAGTAAAGATCTAGCTTTGCTTCCCCCATAAAAAAAAATTATGATGATTATAACTTCTTTTTTTGACAGAGAGCATACTGAAAGCGAACTAAATCAATTAACACCATACGCACACACATAAGTAGCCCATACTGGCTTGTGAGGGAATCGTTTCCTACATTCATATACCATGGAAAACAAAAGATAAGAGTTTCCATAGGTAACTAGGTTACAAACTCAAAACAAACGTCAACAAAATAACCAACTTAGCCTGATTACAGCAAGTCAAGTTCCAGCTTAAGTTCCACATGATACTACATGCTACATATTTTCAGTGACTACTTTGTCAATTTCATCTACATGTTCTCGCAATATGTTCCACTGCAAAAAAAATTACAAATATTGATTAATCATTCATTTGAGCATTTAAATGTAGTCAGAACAAGAAGTGAGGTGCAAAGCAAACCTGATCCAGTGGCAACGTAATGCCTGCAAGCACATACAAAAGATATAATTACTAATCCAATCTTTCCCAAATATGTAAAGCAATTTTCAATTTTCTTACACAAATCTGGTTCACTTGAAAAATTGAAGGACTCAAACAACAATGTTTTTATCTTCTGGTACAAAACAACAGTATTGCAACAGCATAACAGCAGAAAGGATGCTTGAAACGATGGCGTTTCAAAAGTGACATACAAGAAGGGGGTTGGAGGTGATCATGACTAGAGCTTTAAGACAGCAATTTGGGTATAAAAATGCTAATTCATACTTCTTACTCATTTTCTTCAAAAACACATTATATTGGATCTGTACTTATTACTGGCCCCCATGTATCCTTTCTCCTATTAATAATGTTTACAAATTTCTATTCTATTCCTGTCTCACTCCATCAATACCTACTCAACTGATCACTAGAGATAAAACTCTCGGTACAAGTCCTCCGCACAAGGAGACCAGATAAGCATAGTAATCTAAAAACGTATAATCCTCAATGACTCTGTCCCAATTTATTTCACTTCTCAGTTTTTAGCGGTACACACGCTTACATTAAGAAAAAAACACTCGGTGTCTATTATATTAATTTTTTGAAATTAAAATCGCTGAAGACAAGAGTTTTCTATTATTATTATACCTAAAACGTATCTTTATTTATTCTGTAACCTGCAGCATAAAAGTTTAAAATAAGTACCCTTTCCATCACTGCTGTAACTAAAACAAAACAAGACAAGACATGTTTGAATTAAAATAAGTACACTTTCCACCATCGCTGTGACTAAAACCAAACAAGACATGTCAGCACTCGTGAAAATTTCAGTAAAACCCCTAAAGTGTTCAATGTAAGAACCAGACCAATACAGACCAGACGATGTCCAAATCCAAAAAAAAATTACGGCGAAAATTGCCTCTGGCCTTTCTACAATCTAAATTATATCATTTCCTGTTTGCTGCAGATACAACACTTACATACCAGAAACAAACAAATACAAATCATTCTCAGCACGAAAAAGTCTCATAATCATCCTCTAACATAACAACCAGTAACATCGTAAACTGCAATTACTTGCAAATTACGAACAAATAGATCAACTGAATCATCATCGATAACTTATTCTAATCCATACAACATAACTAACTGAGCCTAATAAACCCTAGACATCAAACACGGACCTAAATAAACCCTAGACATCAAACACCGGAGCAAAATCGAAAAATCGAACAAAAGACCCACACACATACCTTTTTTACCAGGACATTTCTCGCCAGCATCATTAACATAAGTCTCACGAATATCAACCATGACTTTTCCATTAAAGCTTCTAACAGAAACTCTCTTGTTATGCGCAATCTATAACAAAATTATATAAATATAAAAAATGTGCATAACAAAATTAATTTAAGTATATGTTAAAATAAGGCGAGATGAATATGACGACAATTGTAGATACCTCACAGACGACAACAGACTCAGCATCGTTATCGTTAGATTCGTTTCCGTAACTTTTCTTCTGGTACTTCTTCGCCGGAGCGTCGCCGTCGGCGTTGCTCTTTCGCCTTTTCCACATTTTCCCGGTTAGGTATTGTAAAGGGATGCTCAGAGTGTAGTGTTTTGTGTAAACCCCCAATTGATATATGTTGTTTGTACCGCTGTACACGGTTTGGCTAACCCGACCAATTCAAACCGAACCGACCCTATTTCGGCCGAATCAAACCGATTTTTTTCAACCCGATATATAGTTGGGTTGAAAAAATGTCAACCCGATTTAATTGGGTTGGATATGGTTTTCAATAATTTTAAACCAATCCAACCCAACCCGATTAAAATATATATGTAAATGCTAATAAGTTAATCCAAAATTATGTTTAGGTCATTTACGTAGATCCATATATCTCTAACTCTAAATGTAACTTATAACCTCCGTGTTCAGTTCATTTCGTAACAACAATAGATGTTTAATTAGTGTTATATTTTTTGCAATTATGATTCATTCCAATATTTAAAGCGTAAGCAATATTATTAGTACTTTTGATGTCGAAAATTAGATGCTTAAGACTATTCAATATGGAGGATTGTAATATTGTTTTGAACTATTTTTTTTTGACAAATGCAGAAAGTTCTCATTAAATTGAATATAGTACAGTCGGGACAAACCCCCAACTGTCGATACAACCAGGTGATAAAACAAATAACATACTAAAAACAATTAGATGATTTGTTTCCTGATCGTTTAACACATAGAATTTAAAAATTCTTGAAATTAAAAACGAAATCAAAAACATCCCAAGCGATCCAAATTGCAGCAGCATCTCTGAAAATAGCAACATCGCAATTGACCATATCACATAAAAACTATGGTTAGCCCAGTGTTCAGAAACACCAATCGTATAAAATGAGATTGAAGAAGCGGCACCCAACTATCAACATGCCGGACACCAGCTATAGACATGCCGAAGGCACCCCAGCTATCTACATGCCGTATACCAGCTATAGACATGCCGAAAGTGTAAACCCATGAAAGATGAACAATCTTTAGTTGTGAAAGGTGAGCTCTTGCAATAATCACCACCGTCCCAGATCCGATGCAGGCTTTGCAGATCACCAAAAATATCAATAAATTCGTCATCAACAGATCCATCACCAGATAAACCCAAGCATGACTAAATAAAAACATAACCAACACTCTAAAAGGAGAGACAAAACACACACTCCAAGAGGAGAGACACACAAACACCCAAAAAATTGGTTTTATTGAAAGAAAATAAACGAGAATAACAGAGAATGAAGGGGTTGGGGCTTTCCACCGGAGAAAACCAGTGGAAGCCCCTCGATTTACTTGAAAATAGACAAACCCTAACATATATGATGAAAGAAGGGAGGCGGCTCTTAATTGCTGAACCTCTTAAAACTCTAGTTTTTGAACTATTTTTAAGTGTTTTAAACTTTGAAACCTTATATTTTATTATAATTTTTTATATTAATTTTGTATATTTAATAAACCGATGAAACCGATCCAAACCGAACCAAACCGAAGTATACAAATTGGTTTGGGTTACAAATTTAAACGGTTTGGGTTGGGTTGAAATTTTGAAAACCCGAACTAATTGGGTTGGGTTGCTAAATTCTCCCAACCCGCCCAACCCGATCCATGTACACCCTTAGTTGTTTGTATATGTGAGTAAAACCAAGTAAACTGGAGGTTAAAAAAATAGTAAAATATTAACGGGTTTTTTTATTGTGCGACACGCTAAGACTTATAAATTTTCACTTTTCCATGATACTTAATTAGTGTCGGTTTATTTTTTACGGGTTCCAACAAAAACTAGTTATTTTTCTCTTTTTAGATTAAAAATAACACTGTTACCTAGGGGTGATCGCGGTTCGGTTTGGTTCGGTTTATATGCATATAAACCGGAATCAAACCGCATAATTGCGGTTTTGAAAAAATTCAAACCAAATCACACCTCATAACCCAATAAAACCAAATCACTCGGTTCGGTTTTATTCGGTTTGGTTTAGCGGATTTTGACGGTTTAAGACATTTATTATAAGTGAACGGGGAAATAAAGTAACATTTTTTATTTTCTTTTTTTCTGAGCAACATTTCTTATATCTAAACTTTCTTTCTTACAATTTAAATAAGTAATAATATATTTATTTATTCTATCGCAGTAAAGTATATCATTCATTCGTATTAGTTGCAAATGACTAATGTCTAATAACATGTTGATTAATTAGTTACAATAATAAATGTTCAATGTAAAAGTAATAAAAAATTCATCAGCATTATTTTTAAAGAAAAGCAATACACAATACACAATTTTAGTTACCGATTATAGAATATAATTGTTTTATGTTATATATATATATATTAATGCGGTTCGGATCGGAAGCGGGTTGGTTTTAGGTCAAACCAAAACCAGCCCATAAGCCACGGATTTTTAAAATAGTTGAACTGTACCCGCAAACCACATTTCGGTTTCAGTTTGGATCGGCTTAATATCGATTCGGTTTATGCGAATTATGCGGTTTAACCTGAACCGTGATCACCCCTACTGTTACCTTATTAATGCTTAACTCTAGTTAACATACTTTTGTCAATTCTTATTTCTTTTTTTTGTCTTTCTTATATTTTTTTTCTAGTTGTATTCATCTTTAAAATTGTTTTATTTTTTTTAATAACATACTTTAATCAATTTTTTTGTTTTTATATTATCCTCACATTCTTTTCTAGTTGTATTCAATTTAAATATTACAATGAAAATATAATTAGAGAAGCATTTTTACTTATTTTTTTCTAATTGTATACAACTAGAAAGACATGTTTGCTTATTTTTTTTTATATTTTTGTTGTGCAAAACATGCCTGTATCATAACAAGACTAAGTCATACTGACAACTCTAAGATTAGTTGTATTGTAACCTTAATCTGTAATTCATACTTGTAACACTTAATGTCTGTAAAATGTAAATGGAGCAGACTGGAGCATTTTTCCCTAAACAGTGTCAAGCCTAAGAATTCTATCTGGAAGAAGATCAAGAAGGTCATGCCTCAGAAGAATTATGAAGAAGTTTGGAGTTGAATAATTATGTTTGGTGAAAAACATTCTAAGTCAAGATCTCTACAAGTCACATAATTAGTATTATAGAGAAGTCATTCGAGAACTCAGAAAGACCTATCGAGAACTCAGGAATTGTCTATCGAGAACTCAGGAAATGCTATTGGAGATATCGATAAGTCAGATACCCATTCGAGAACTCAGAGATATCGACAAGTATACATTCATTAGAGAACTCTGAGTTATCGATAAGCCCAAGTCCATTAGAGAACTCTGAGTTATCGATAAACCAAAATTCACTAGAGAACTCAGAGTTGTCGATAAGTCAAGATATCAATGAAGTTTCAGAGATATCGACAAGCCAACATGCCTATCGAGATGTCGAGCTCTCTACAGCTTAATTGGAGATCTCGAAGTGAAGAAATTTCTCTAAGTACAGAATTACAGAACAATTCAATATCCAAGGTTGCAAATCAACAAACAATTCACACAGCTGGATTGACAAGTCTACAAAAAGCAGCTTGAGAGATGTGCAAGATCAATGGCAAAGATTAACTGACAGAGGAAGATTAAGGTAAACACGGGTTGCTAAGGATATGCTAAGCCAGCAATGGAAGATTTGCTTTTCTATAAATAGAAAGGACAAGTGATAGTTTAGAAAAGCTAATAGCATGTTTATTATCCACTGTGTAAACCAGCAGTTAACTGAGTTATAAAGTTAACACTGGTCCTCTAGTTAAATGTAACAATAAAGAAAGAAAATCAAGTATTCTCTCTCAAGAAAGAAGCTAAGTTCTAAAACAAGAACTTAGAGATTTTGTAGCAAAACACTGCTTGATTTTAATATAAAATTAAGTGAGTTTTGAAGATCTTTGTTTTACATATTTGCATAATTATTTATGTTTAACATCTATTCTACTAAATCATTGACAACAACCAACTGCTAAAACCAAAGTCGATCAAAATCAAATATTTAAGCCAAAACACATTCACCCCCCTGTGTTGTATTCATACCTAACAAGTGGTATCAGAGCAAAATCTGAAAGTAAACAGATTAGATCTTGGAAAAATGAATACACAGAAAATCAGTAGTATCAAGATTCCTCCCTTTGATAAGGCCGACTACACTTTATGGAAAAAGAAAATGTTGTTGTTTATAAGAATGGCCAATCATCTTTACATTGATATCCTCAAGAATGGGCCCTTCACTCCTGTGGTTAGAGTTGAGGAAACCACAGATGGAGACATGGTTATTTCAGCTCATTATGCTCCCAAGGATCCCTCTGAGTATACTGAACCTGAAAGAGAGAAAGTTTCCTTAGACAGTGCTTTGCAACTGATACTAATTGAGTCACTTGACAATGTAATGTATAATAACATTGTCAACTGTGACACTGCTAAACAGATCTGGGAAAAGATTGAGATACTCTGTGAAGGAACTGGGGAGGTTAGGTCAAATCAAAAAAGGATATTGATTTCTTAGTATGAGGGTTTTATGGCTAAACCAAATGAGGGTATTACTGATGTGTTTGAAAGGTTTAATAAGCTGATAAATGACTTGCAGCTTCATGATAAATTTTATGATGTCGAAGAAGTGAATTTGAAATTCTTGCTTACTTTCCCTGATCATTTGGAACAAAAGATCTCTGCAATCAGAGAAGGAAGGGATTTGAGTAGAATCACATTGTAAGTGCTCTATGGGGTTCTGAAAACTTATGAACTTGAAATGATTCAAAAGAAATCATTAAGGGTTGGTCAAGGATATGTACTGGACGGCTCAAGTGCACTGATTGTGAATGATGGCCAGACCTCTAATGATGAGCAATGATCCCAAACTCCAGAAATTTCTACAAGTGAGAAAATAGTCAATGACACTAAAGAGCAAGTCATACTGAAATTGGATGAAGAAGATGAGTTCTACACTCTTGATGAACTTGATGAGCTAGATAAATCAATGACTTACTTGGCTAGAAAATTCTCTAACATTAGAGTGAAGAAACCAAGATTTTTCAAGAGCAAAGGACAGTCCTTCAACAAAGACAGCAGCTGAAAAAGAAAAGGGAAGTACACTCCTGATAGCAAAAATGGCTACAAAACTGGATCTGTTGATAGATCAAACATAAGGTGCTTTAACTGTGATGAGTTAGGCCATTTTGCTATAGAAGGTAGGAAACCCAAGAAGGCAAAGAAAGACAAAGCCTATCTTGAATTGGAAGTAAAGTATGATGTTCTTCTAAAGAAGCAACAAGGGAAAGCTTATATTGCTGAGGGCAAGAGCTGGGATGATTCAAATAATGATGAGGATGAAGAAGTTGGAAACTATGCACTCATGGCCTTGGAGCAAGGAGACTCTTCATCATCTAAATCACAGGTATTAACTCTTACCACAATTGATTTAAATGTGAGTCAATATAAGGACACTGTTGAAAAGATGAGCACAGAAATGTTCCACATTCATACAAGCATGGTTGCTGCAAATGAGGAAGTTAGCAGATTGAAAAAGATCAATGAAAAACTTGAGGGTGAAAAATAAGAGACTGAATTGTTGCTGGTTGAGCTTGATATTGCTAGGCAAGAAAATGCATACTTAAAGAAGAAATTAAAGTGTGCAAGTGAAATTGAAGCGGTATTGAGAGAAAGGCTGGAGAAGAATGAAGTGAAGCTGAAATCCTTCAAAAATGCTTCTGATTTGATTGGCCAATATCATGAAAAGAACAAGCCATGTGCAAACATTGCCATTGGTCTTGACTATGAGGGTTTGAACAACAAAAAGAAGTATGTCAGTGACAAAGGAAAATCAACTGAAACTGAGGATGTTCCAATTATTTTGAAGAAAGTTGAATCACCTTTGTTCAAGGCATGTGAAGTGAACTTCAGTGAAGAAGAGTTGATCATCAAACATGAGATAGCTAATGAGGACAAGGAAAAGAAAAATGATGAGACAACTCAGTCTTCCATCTCTGAATCACCAAAAGCTAATCAAGAAACTAAGGAGCCTGTGAAGGAGACTAAAGCTGAACATGTCAAAAAGAAAAAGAAGAATAGAAATGGAAAGATTGGGATAAATAAAAGCAATAATTTTGCTTATGTTGCAGATGCTCCTAGAAAGAGGTGTGAGAATTGTGGATTAATGAATCGCCTAACTCGTCTTTGTAAAAAGACTGTTAGCAATTCACCTGAAGGAGTCTGCAAGTACAATGAAGCTAAGGCTAATGATCCCTATTCATTCTGTGACAAGTTTGACTGCATTCCCTGC
The DNA here is from genome assembly GCF_009905375.1 of Apium graveolens. Taxonomy (NCBI): domain Eukaryota; kingdom Viridiplantae; phylum Streptophyta; class Magnoliopsida; order Apiales; family Apiaceae; genus Apium; species Apium graveolens. The sequence goes on along the minus strand of NC_133650.1, from coordinate 265,721,558 downwards.
AACATGAAAGTGATGAAGAGTTGCCACAAATTGAGAATTGATCTCATAGAATCAAAAATTGGTTCTGTATCTGAGAGGGAAAATGCTCAACAGTCTATGAATTCCATTTTATCTCAAAATTCTCATTCTACTTCTGCAAAATCAGTTAACAAGAAGAAAATGCCCAACACAGCTTGGGTAGCTAAACAAAATTAATCCTCATTGTGTGCAGGGCAAAGGAAAGAAGGTCATATGGATCATTGATAGTGGATGTTCCAGGCATATGACAGGTGATAAGGCCCTGCTATCATAATTTGAGGAGATGGCTGGCCCTTTGGTGACCTTTGGAGACAACAGCAAAGGATTCACAATGGGATATGACAAGATTGTTTCTGGAAATGTTGTCATTGAAGATGTAACACTAGTTGCTGGATTAGAAGTAAATCTCCTAAGTGTCAGTCAATTTGCAGACAGAGGTTTTCAAGTTGTTTTCAACAAAGAAGATTGTGCTTTTATTAGCAAAAAGACTGGTGAAATTGCTCTAAAGGAGTAAGAAAGGGAAGCTTGTTTGTTGCAGACTTAGACTCAACAAATAAGGATGAAGTGTGTTGTTTCTACACCAAGGCATCAGAAGAGCAAAGCAAATTATGGCATAAGAAGCTATCTCACTTGAATTTCAAAGTAATCAACACCTTAGTCAAGAAGGAGCTTGTGAGAGACATGCCCAGTCTGGAATTTGCTCAACTGGAAGTTTGTGAAGCTTGTCAGAAAGGGAAGATGAAAAGATCAAGTCACAAGTCAAAATCTGTGAATTCTATAAGTGCACCTCTGCAACTTATTCACATGGACTTGTTTGGGCCAATAAACGTCTTGTCCATTTCAAGGAACAAATATGCCCTTGTCATGGTTGATGATTTTTCAAGATACACTTGGGTTGAGTTCATGTACTCTAAAGATGAAACTCCAAACATTATAATTGAGCACATCAAGAAAATTGAGAAGCAAGTTGAAGGAGAAGTTAGTGTGAAAAGATTGAGGAGTGATAATGGAATAGAATTCAGAAACTCAACATTAAGTGAATTCTGCAAAAGCAAAGGCATTGTTCAAGAATTTTCAGCAGCTAGAACACCTCAACAGAATGGAGTAGTTGAGAGGAAAAATAGAAAATTGGTTGAAGCTGCTAGAACTTTGCTACAAGATGCTCAGTTGCCAACTAGTTTTTGGGAAGAGGCTGTTAATACTGCATGCTACACTCAAAACAGATATCTCATCAACAAAGCTCACGGTAAATCACCTTACTCAATCATGTCTAACAGGAAGCCTACAGTAAAGCATCTACATGTGTTTGGAAGCAAGTGTTATATTCTAATAGACAACTCTGAATATGTGGGAAAATTTGACTCTAAAGTTTTTGAAGCAATTTTTCTGGGATATTCATTGGAAAGAACAACCTACAAAGTTTATGTGATTGATCAAAAGAAAATTATGGAAATCACATATGTGACTTTTGATGATGACAAGTGTTCAGGCTTGGAATGCCTTGATAAAAATAATGCTGAAGCCCTTGCATTTGAAAATCTAACCATTGATAGTGATTCTGATGAGGAAGATGAAGTTGTGACACAACAAGTGACAAATAAAGAAACATCTGAACAAAATCATGGAAATGAAAGCTCTCTTCAGACACCTGAATTTGATGGCACAAACTCAGGGGGGGGGAAGGAGAGAATGGGAATGATAGTCATGGTAATACTGAAGAAAATGATGAAGGCACTAGTCAACAGACACACACTAGAAAATGGGATATGAGTCATATAGTAGAAGCTATTATTGGTGATCCCTCAGCTGGTGTGAGAACTAGAAGTGCAACTGCTAATGAATGCCTACATGCATGTTTTCTATCTCAAGTAGAGCCCAAGAAAACTGAAGAAGCCCTATTGGATACTGATTGGATATGTGCTATGTAGGAGGAGCTGAATCAGTTTGAGAGAAAAAAGTTTGGAAATTAGTTCCTGCACCAAAGAATAGAAGCATAATTGGAACTAAGTGGGTGTACAGGAACAAAATGGATGAAAATGGAATTATTACCAGAAACAAAGCAAGGCTGGTTGCTAAAGGCTACTCACAAGAAGAGGGAATTGACTATGATGAGACTTTTGCTCCTGTTGCAAGACTATAAGCAATAAGAATTTTTCTGGCATTTGCTGCACACTCAAATTTCAAGGTGTATCAAATGGATGTCAATGGTGCTTTTCTTAATGGTGAACTAGAAGAAGAAGTTTATGTGCAACAGCCACCTGGCTTTGAAGATCCAGAATTCCCTAACTTTGTTTAAAAATTACTCAAGGCTCTATATGGACTGAAACAGGCACCTAGAGCCTGGTATGACACACTGTCAGAATTTCTACTCAAACATGGTTTTACCAGAGGTACTATTGATAAGACTCTCTTCTACAAGAAGCATGGTGAAGATATGATCCTAGTTCAAATCTATGTGGATGATATCATCTTTGGATCTACAAATGAAAAGCTTTGTCAAAGATTCTCTAGGCTAATGCAGAGTGAGTATGAAATGAGCATGATGGGAGAATTGAGTTACTTCCTTGGCCTTCAAGTTAGTCAAAGGAGTGATGGTATTTTCATCAGCCAAACCAAATATGTGAATGACTTATTGAAGAAATTTGGTATGGTGGACAGCTCACCAGCATCGACACCAATGTCTACTACAACCAAGTTGGATGAAGACAAGAAAGGCAAGAGTGTGGATATCGATAAGTGGCATTTTATACCGCTTAGAACGTCTTAAAATGGCTTAAATTGGTGTCTTGAAATCAAGTATTTTGTGTATTTGATGCATTTTTCTAGTGTTTATGCATTTCAGGGTATTAGTTGCATTTCGGGGGAGGAATCATCAAGAATAAGCCTTGGCATGTGTTCACCATTGCGAGAGGAAAGGAATGGGCAGATTACGGCGAAGAAACGGAGCAAACCTGGATTTTTTCCAGTAGAGGCCTGCGCGCCCGCGCAGCAATGCTGAGCAGCCGCGCAGCAACCTGCGCGCCCGGACAGCTATGCTGAGCGGCCGCGCAGGGTCGGGGAAAAAGATAAATTATTTTAGACTTCTACTTCTGTTTGGCTTCCAACTTCTATGTAATCTGAGTTTTATGGGACTATTATATAGGTAGATTTGAGACGTTTTCACAGAGATTATTAAGGAAATTATGTTTTAGATTGTGTTTTACGCAAGAAGCGAAGGAGATAAGGAAGAAGACCGATTTAGCACACCACAACGAAGAGGAAGCATATTTTCTTGTGATTCTTGTTTCGTTGTAACGTTGGATGCTAGTTTTCTTGCTTTGACTTATTTACTCTTGTGACGTACTCTGTTTTAATATAATTAGTTTAGTTATTATTTTCTTGTGTTTGTTTATCATGATTTCATATGAACCCATGATGGCGATAAGTTCTATTATGGGCTAATCGTGATCATGGGGTTGCAACGGATTTATTATGGAATTCTTTAGTTAATTGTTTAATACTTTAGTGTGTGATGATTGCATGATATCTAGTATTGGTTGTGCGTATTCGTCTTATGTGCGTCGCGAATATATAAGATAGGGTGTTAATCTCTTGTGAAGTGACGGTGGATCTTGAGATTTAGAACTTGCCATGCTAGCATAGGTTCATGTACGTTGTGCATGATTAGTGGGTAACTCTAACAGTTTTATTTGCCCTATGTAATCAAAATGAATAACTTGAGCTTAAATCGTTGTGTTGTCAATTTCTGTAGACATATAGGAACTCAATATAATTGATGACTATTCAACTTCTATCTTAATTGTGGATGCTTGGTAGAATGGTATTAGTACAATGAAAGTTGGCTTTTATCAGTTTCGTGTTATTCGATTAATATCATCACTGTCACATGCTAAAGGTAATAACAATGGCTATAGAAGGAAGTAATAATGAAATTGTGATCTCATGAGTGTTTTATTATTGATAAATTGAAGTGTTAGTTAAGTGGTTAATTAAGTAGTTAATTATAGTTAATATTTAATCAACAATTTTAAGTGTTATTATCTTAACATTGAGAAGTAATCATACATTGGTGAGTGAGTTTAATTAGACAATAATTTAGTCTGAGTCTCTGAGGGAACGAACTAGAAAGTATTCTATATTACTTGCGAACGCGTATACTTGCGTGAATATTAGCGCGTGTTTTCGCCCTAACAAGTTTTTAGCGCCGCTGCCGGGGACTCGGCGTATTTGTTTAGTTTATGTACTTACCATCATTGGTCATTAGGACTCAGTGATTAGGACGTAGTAGTTACTTACTCTTTTCGGTTGTGTTTCAGGTACTTTAGCATGCGTTTATGCAAACTCGTTCTCATGCTCGCAAGAGGACTTTAGATACAGCTGAGGAGACAGACGAATTTCTTGATATTCCGGAGAAGTTAGATTTTGAGGATTCGGATTCAGGAACTGAGCAGAAAGAACCAGTAAACATGGGAGATCGTATTGTTCAAGCTGATCCAGCTCTTATGGATTTTTCTCGGCCTAAAATTGATGACATTCAGTCAAGCATCCTTCATCCGGCTATTCAAGCTAACACCTTTGAAATCAAGCCGGGCACTATTCAGATGGTGCAGAATTCTGTTTCTTTTGGAGGAGCGGCAACTGAAGACCCCAACATGCACATAAGGAATTTTGTCGAGATCTGCAGCACTTTTAAGTATAATGGCGTGACTGATAAGGCTATCAAGTTGAGGCTTTTCCCATTCTCACTAAGGGACAAGGCTAAAGATTGGTTACATTCTGAACCAGCTGGGTCCATCACTACGTGGCAAGATCTTGCGCAAAAGTTTCTGGTGAAGTTTTATCCAATGGCAAAGACTGCTGCTATGAGGAGTGCTCTTACTCAGTTTGCGCAGCAACCTACAGAATCTATGTGCGAGGCTTGGGAACGCTACAAGGAAATGTTGAGAAAATGTCCACATCATGGAATACCGGATTGGATGGTGATCACTGGTTTCTATAATGGTTTGGGGGCCCAATCTCGGCCCATGCTCGATGCAGCAGCTGGAGGAGCCTTATGGGCTAAAAGCTATACTGAGGCGTATAATCTTATAGAGACGATGGCTGCAAATGAGCATTAAAACCCAACTCAGAGGATGACGTCAGGCAAGGTAGCAGGTATTCTGGAAGTTGATGCAGCCACCGCTATTGCAGCCCAACTCCAAGCGCTATCAATGAAGGTTGATTCTCTGGCTACGTATGGAGTTAATCAAATAGCTATGGTTTGTGAGCTTTGTGCAGGTTCTCATGCTACGGATCAGTGTTCTCTTGTCAACGAATCTGTTCAGTATGTGAATAATTATCAGCGACAACAGCAGCCTGTGCCAGCGACCTATCATCCTAATAACAGAAATCATCCAAATTTCAGCTGGGGGAATAATCAGAATGCTATTCAGCCACCATATCAGCAAGGAGTGAGTAAACAGTTTAACCCACCTGGATTCCAGCAACCACATCAGTATGCTACAAGGCAATCATATCCTCAACAGGGAAGTACAACTGCACCCACTAGTGCTGATTTTGAGGAACTTAAGCTGTTGTACAAGAGTCAGGCGGTTTCTATCAAGACCTTAGAAAATCAAATCGGTCAATTAGCCAATGCAGTGCTCAATCGTCAACCTGGCACTCTTCCCAGTGACACGGAAGTACCAGGCATGAAGGAAGCTAAAGAGCAAGTCAAGGCTATTACCTTAAGGTCTGGAAAAGTGGCTGATGCTGAAAAGGCAAAGGAAGTCGAAGCTGAAGTTAGAGATGAAGAATCTAAGCAAAAGGAGAAAGCGGCGGAACCAAGGAAGACTACTATTGAACACACTCTGCCTGAGGCTAATACAGGGGAGAAACAGCTCTATCCTCCACCACCTTTTCCTAAGAGATTGCAGTAACAAAAGCTGGATAGACAGTTCGGGAAGTTTCTGGAGGTGTTCAAGAAACTTCACATCAATATACCTTTCGCTGAGGCTCTGGAACAAATGCCTAGTTATGCGAAGTTTATGAAGACTATTCTTTCAAGGAAGGTGAAACTGGATGACCTTGAAACCGTTGCTCTCATGGAAGAATGCAGCGCTGTTCTGCAGCAAAAGTTACCACCAAAACTGAAAGATCCAGGAAGCTTCACCATTCCTAGCACCATTGGCAATCTAACTTTTGACAAGTGCCTTTGTGATTTGGGAGCAAGCATTAATCTGATGCCGTTGTCGATCTTTAAAAAGCTGGATCTGCCTGATCCAAAACCCACGTACATGTCACTACAATTGGCTGACTGTTCCATTACTTACCCAAGGGGCATAGTTGAGAATGTGCTCGTCAAGGTGGATAAGCTCTTCTTTCCTGCAGATTTTGTTATTCTGGATTTTGAGGAAGATAAGAAGATTCCCATAATCTTGGGAAGGCCTTTCTTGGCTACTGGCCGTACCTTGATAAATGTACAAAAAGGTGAACTTATTATGCGGGTCCAAGATCAGGATGTGACCTTCAACGTATTCAAGGCAATGAAATTCCCTACAGAAGATGAGGAGTGCTTAAAAGTGGATGTGATTGATACTGCGGTTACTTCGGAACTCGATCACATGCTAATGTCTGATGCATTGGAAAAGGCCTTAGTGGGGGATTTTGACAGCGATGATGAAGATATCAACGAGCAATTACAATATCTGAACGCTTCTCCCTGGAAGCGAAAGCTGGACATACCATTTGAATCTCTTGGTACTTCTGACCTTAAGAATGCTGAAGGGAAGCTCAAACCATCAATTAGGAAGCACCTACCTTGGAGCTCAAACCATTACCTGAACACTTGAGGTATGCTTTTTTAGGTGATTCATCTACGTTACCTGTTATTATTTCATCTGACCTTTCAGGTAGTGAGGAAGACAAGCTCTTAAGGATTTTGAGAGAATTCAAATCGGCTATAGGATGGACCATAGCAGACATCAAGGGGATAAGTCCTTCATATTGTATGCATAAAATTCTGCTAGAGGAAGGTAGTAAGCCAACTGTGGAACAGCAGCGAAGACTGAATCCCATCATGAAGGAGGTGGTGAAGAAAGAAATTCTGAAATGGCTAGATGCAGGCATCATTTATCCTATTTCTGATAGCTCGTGGGTGAGCCCCGTACAATGTGTACCTAAGAAGGGAGGTATCACTGTGGTCGCAAATGAAAAGAATGAGCTCATCCCTACTCGAACAGTTACAGGATGGAGAGTATGCATGGATTATAGAAAATTGAACAAAACCACAAGGAAGGATCACTTCCCCCTTCCATTTATTGATCAAATGCTTGACAGATTGGCGGGTCATGAGTATTTTTGTCTTCTGGATGGTTATTCCGGGTATAATCAGATTTGTATTGCACCAGAGGATCAGGAAAAGACTACCTTCACTTGTCCATTTGGCACATTTGCTTTTCGCAGAGTTTTGTTTGGGTTATGTGGCGCCCCGGCCACTTTTCAGAGATGTATGATGGCTATATTCTCTGACATGATTGGAAATAACGTCGAAGTGTTCATGGATGACTTCTCCATCTTTGGACACTCATATGATGAATGTTTGAATAATCTGCGCGCCGTACTCAAAAGATGCGTGGAAACTAATTTGGTGCTTAATTGGGAGAAATGTCATTTTATGGTGCGTGAAGGCATTATCCTTGGGCATAAGGTCTCTAGCAAGGGTCTGGAGGTGGACAAGGCCAAGGTGGGAGTCATTGAAAATCTCCCCCCACCTAATTCTGTGAAAGGAATCCGTAGTTTTCTTGGTCATGCGGGTTTTTATCGGTGATTCATCAAGGACTTTTCAAAGATATCTAAGCCGTTGTGCAATTTGCTTGAGAAAGATGTGCCGTTCAAATTTGATGATGAATGTTTGGCAGCATTCGAGACTCTCAAGAAGAGTTTGATCACTGCACCAGTTATTACAGCACCAGATTGGACAGAACCGTTTGAGATGATGTGTGATGCGAGTGATTATGCGGTAGGTGCAGTTCTGGGACAGCGCAAGAAAAATCTCTTCCATGTGGTCTACTATGCGAGTAAGACTTTAAATGGTGCCCAATTGAACTACACCACTACTGAGAAGGAGCTTTTGGCTATAGTCTTTGGTTTTGAGAAATTTCGATCGTATCTACTTGGTACGAAAGTAACAGTATTCACCGATCATGCAGCTATTCGCTATCTAGTTTCCAAGAAGGATTCGAAGCCGAGACTCATTCATTGGGTGCTTTTACTTCAGGAATTTGAGTTAGAGATCAAAGATAGAAAAGGTATTGAGAATCAAGTAGCTGACCATCTCTCTAGGTTGGAGAATCCCGATTCTACTTCACAAGATAGGACGTTAATCAATGAATCTTTTCCGGATGAGCAGTTGTTTGCAATTCAGGAGGAAGAACCATGGTTTGCAGATATTGTAAACTATCTCGTCAGCAACATAATGCCTCCTAATTTAACATCCGCCCAAAAGAAGAAGTTTCTGCATGAGGTGAAGTGGTATATGTGGGATGAACCATATTTGTTTAGACAGGGAGCTGACCAGATCATCAGGAGATGTATCCCGTTCTGTGAGACGGAGGGGATATTACGAGACTGCCATTCCACGGTTTATGGGGGACACTATGGAGGTGAGAAGATGGCAGCTCGTATTCTGCAAGCAGGTTTTTTCTGGTCTACTTTGTTCAAGGATGCTCATCAGTTTGTTTTAAGGTGTGATCGTTGCCAAAGAGTGGGAAATTTGTCAAGGAAGGATGAAATGCCATTAAATGTGATGCTTGAAGTCGAGGTCTTTGATGTATGGGGAATCGATTTCATGGGGCCTTTTATCTCGTCTTGCAATAATCAGTACATCTTGCTGGCAGTCGATTATGTCTCAAAATGGGTCGAAGTTAAAGCTTTACCGACAAATGATGCAAAGGCAGTACTAAATTTTCTTCATAAGCAAATTTTCACAAGGTTTGGAACACCTCGGGTAATCATAAGTGATGAAGGATCGCATTTTTGCAACCGTAAGTTCACTTCTATGATGCAGCGTTATAATGTGAATCATCGAGTAGCTACTGCCTATCATCAGAAACAAATGGTCAAGCGGAAGTGTCTAACAGAGAGATAAAGCGCATTCTAGAGAAGGTTGTTTGTCCGTCAAGGAAGGATTGGTCTTTAAAGCTCGATGAAGCTGTTTGGGCTTACAGAACAGCATACAAAACTCCACTTGGGATGTCACCGTTTCAGTTGGTGTACGGTAAGGGATGTCATCTACCTGCGGAGCTTGAGCATAAGGCCTACTGGGCATTGAAGAAGTTGAACCTGGATTTAGATGCAGCTGGTAAGAAAAGAATGCTTCAGCTTAATGAACTGGATGAATTTCGACTTCAAGCGTACGAAAATAACAAAATGTATAAGGAAAAGGTGAAGAGGTGGCACGATAGGAAGCTACATCCAAAGTTATTTGTGCCAGGGCAACAAGTTCTCTTATTCAACTCTCGGCTCCGACTTTTTCCTGGGAAGTTGAAATCAAGGTGGTCTGGACCTTTTATTGTCAAAACTGTGTTTCCACATGGAGCGGTGGAAATTTTTGAGAATGATCCGGACCAAGCATTCAAGGTTAACGGTCAGCGGTTGAAGCACTACTATGGGGACATGGCAAACCGAGAGGTGGTTAGTGCCATTTTGTTGACTACTTGAGAAAGGTACGGAACGTCAAGCTAATGACGAAAAAGAAGCGCTGCGTGGGAGGCAACCCATGAATTGTTGTTACAGGAACCCTTAGAAGTTAATAACCTATCCAAAAACACAAAAAATCAGAAAACAGGGGCTGCAATTTTTTTTTTCCAGAGACCCTCTGCGCGCCCGCGCAGCTATGCTGAGCGGCCGCGCAGGGGTCGAGTTCCAGAAATTTTTTTACAGTTCAGAAAAAAAAAACAAACAAAAACACAAAAACAGTTTTAGCCCATAAACCCACGAATTGTTCCCACTACCCCATCATTTTATCCCTTAATTCCCAAACCCTAATCTAATCCACACCCTATATATACATACACCTATCCTACATATCTCCCACAAAACTTCCTACACTTAAACCCTCTCACAAACATCAAAAATCAGTTCTTACACACTTTTATTCACGAATCAATGGCACCCAAGAGAGCACGCACTATTGACAGCAGCAGCACAGTTCCTACTGCTGATTCATCGAGGGGTACTGCTGCAAGGCCTCGGTTAACTGACAGAGCTGCGGAGGAGGAGTACACTAGGCTGTTGGGGAAGCCGATTCTGAAGGAGAGGGGGTTTTTACCATCAGGGAGGGATGGTGAGTTGTTGCCCATGATTGCAGAGAAGGGGTGGATAGCTTTTTGTGAGTCACCCGAAGCAGTACCGATGAGCGTTGTTCGCGAGTTCTACACGAACGCGAAGGCTGAAAAGAATGGGTTTTCTGTAGTCCGTGGGCTGACGGTTGATTAGCGAGAGAGGAAGCCCGAGGAGGAGAACTGGAATGAAAAGACTGCTGAGGATTTTGACTTGGATTTGATTTGTGCGACTCTCTGTCGACCGGGCACAGTTTAGACCCGCAGTCCAGGCAATAATGAGTATCGTCACTTTCCGGCGATCGCCATGAACAGGTATGCCCGTGCATGGAATGCATTTATATGTGCTAATATTTTGCCTTCTTCACATGCACACGAGGTCACAGTTGAGAGAGCACAGTTATTGTGGGGAATTCTGCATGATGAGTACTATGTGGACCTTGGTGAGTTTATCTACCAAGGAATTCTGAAGTTTTTGAGGGGAGCAAAGCATATGAACATCCCTTATGCATCCACGGTTACGAAGCTATGCTGAGCAGTGGGAGTGAACTGGCCGGCTCATGAGCAGTTGCAGTTGCCAGCAGCTCCGATTGATTCTGGCACTCTGAATGGGATGCAGGAGTGGACCGGTGGTGAGCCTGAGGAGCATGGGCTGGGTTATCGTCTTCCAGGAGGGCGTCCAGCACGAGGTGCTACTATGGCTAGGCCAGGGCGTGGTGAGGCTGGTTCTTTGAGAGCTCAGGAGGGTGCTGGGATGGGTGATGCCCAGTATAGGAGGCTTTCACGGCGGATGGATGCCATGTATGAGACGCAGAGCATGTTTGCTCAGGAGCTCACCCTTGCGTTAGGGACTGCTTTTCGAGGCCTTGGAGCTGATATCCAGTGATCAGTTTTTGGTGAGGACTCTGCATACCCGCCGCCTGATACTCCACCCACTGAGGGTGATGATGATGATGACTCCGAGTAGGTATACCCTGTGTTCCTTTCTACTACTTTCACTGAGGACAGTGAAGATTTTTAGTTTGGGGGTGGTAGTTAAGGAATATTGTGTGTGTGTCATTTAGTTGCATATTCATGATAGTTTAGTTCATATAGTTGCATAATTTATGCCATTTAGTTTTTTTTTATGAATGTCATGTAGCTCATGCATTTACCATGATCCCTTTTGCAATAAGTTATCGACTGAATTGTGATATTGATGCGAGTGTAGTGATAACATTAAAGTGATATTAAGTTGTGTAGGTTGATATGCATGCTAGAAACAATTGTAAGTCCACTAAGTCTTAAAGAATGCGTAAGGGCTAGATTGTTGTTATGATTTGGTTGTTTTCAAGGTCAATCTACTTATTATGCTTAGAATTCGATTATAGGTTCTTAGTGATAAAGACATGAAAAAAAGAAAAAAATTTGGAGAAAAAAATATGGAAGTTGTTGCTAGTTGTGGCTAGGCGTCAAATGGCTAGTAGCCGGCTCGCATATGTTGCGAGTAGTCTAGGGTTGAGCAAGATGGAGCGAAACGCACTTGCTCAGAAGTTATTAAAAAAAAATGCATAATTGATCAAGAGTGGGCTTTTTGGTATTCGAGTTATTAAGTTCTTAGGGGACTTTGTGCCTAGTGACCTAAGGCTATTAGAGTCTGGGATCTGCTAACCTAACGCTCGTTATATGGATACCATTGTATAAGTCTTTTATGGACCTCACTCATTGCACGGTTAAATAAGCATTTGAGTTGTAAATAAAAAGCACGATTCTGTAGTAAGCTCCAGAGTTCTTGTAGTGTTGTATATCACTTTGTGCCTAGAATTTTTATTCTTTGTATAATCGTAGGATTGCCTTGAGGATAGTCTAGTCATAGTAATTCGTCTAGTTCCGAAGCATATCTGTTAAGCATTTGCACACACCACGTTTCTGGCTGTATGTCCGTTTGCATGAGTTTATTGATCTTTAGTTTTCTAACTGCATTCGTTGAGATGTGACAATTTGGTTGGTTAATTGTAGTAAGGGGGATCATTGCATTTTCATATAGATTGCATTCATGCATATTTTTATTTGTTTTGAGTCTTTGACGCTTGAGGACAAGCATCGATTTAAGTTTGGGGGTGTGATAAGTGGCATTTTATACCGCTTAGAACGTCTTAAAATGGCTTAAATTGGTGTCTTGAAATCAAGTATTTTGTGTATTTGATGCGTTTTTCTAGTGTTTATGCATTTCAGGGTATTAGTTGCATTTCGGGGGAGGAATCATCAAGAATAAGCCTTGGCATGTGTTCACCATTGCGAGAGGAAAGGAATGGGCAGATTACGGCGAAGAAACGGAGCAAACCTGGATTTTTTCCAGTAGAGGCCTGCGCGCCCGCGCAGCAATGCTGAGCGGCCGCGCAGCAACCTGCGCGCCCGCGCAGCTATGCTGAGCGGCCGTGCAGGGTCGGGGAAAAAGATAAATTATTTTAGACTTCTACTTCTGTTTGGCTTCCAACTTCTATGTAATCTGAGTTTTATGGGACTATTATATAGGTAGATTTGAGATGTTTTCACAGAGATTATTAAGGGGATTATGTTTTAGATTGTGTTTTACGCAAGAAGCGAAGGAGATAAGGAAGAAGACCGATTTAGCACACCACAACAAAGAGGAAACATATTTTCTTGTGATTCTTGTTTCGTTGTAACGTTGGATGCTAGTTTTCTTGCTTTGACTTATTTACTCTTGTGACGTACTCTGTTTTAATATAATTAGTTTAGTTATTATTTTCTTGTGTTTGTTTATCATGATTTCATATGAACCCATGATGGCGATAAGTTCTATTATGGGCTAATCGTGATCATGGGGTTGCAACGGATTTATTATGGAATTCTTTAGTTAATTGTTTAATACTTTAGTGTGTGATGATTGCATGATATCTAGTATTGGTTGTGCGTATTCGTCTTATGTGCGTCGCGAACATATAAGATAGGGTGTTAATCTCTTGTGAAGCGACGGTGGATCTTGAGATTTAGAACTTGCCATGCTAGCATAGGTTCATGTACGTTGTGCATGATTAGTGGGTAACTCTAACAGTTTTATTTGCCCTATGTAATCAAAAGGAATAACTTGAGCTTAAATCGTTGTGTTGTCAATTTCTGTAGACATATAGGAACTCAACATAATTGATGACTATTCAACTTCTATCTTAATTGTGGATGCTTGGTAGAATGGTATTAGTACAATGAAAGTTGGCTTTTATCAGTTTCGTGTTATTCGATTAATATCATCACTGTCACATGCTAAAGGTAATAACAATGGCTATAGAAGGAAGTAATAATGAAGTTGTGATCTCATGAGTGTTTTATTATTGATAAATTGAAGTGTTAGTTAAGTGGTTAATTAAGTAGTTAATTATAGTTAATATTTAATCAACAATTTAAGTGTTATTATCTTAACATTGAGAAGTAATCATACATTGGTGAGTGAGTTTAATTAAACAATAATTTAGTCTGAGTCTCTGAGGGAACGAACTAGAAAGTATTCTATATTACTTGCGAACGCGTATACTTGCGTGAATACTAGCGCGTGTTTTCGCCCTAACAGATATTTCAAGCTACAGAGGGATGATTGGATCATTGCTTTATTTGACTGCTAGTAGACCAGACATCATATTTGCTACTTGTCTATGTGCTAGATTTCAAGCCAATCCAAAAGAATCACATTTGATGGCTGTAAAAAGGATTTTCGGATACTTAAAGGGAACTCCAAACTTGGGATTATGGTATCCTAAGGGAACTGGTTTTGAAGCTGTTGGATACACAGATGCAGATTTTGCTGGATGCAGGGTTGATAGGGAAAGTACTAGTGGAAGCTGTCAATTTCTTGGTCAAAGACTTGTATCCTGGTATAGTAAGAAACAACAATCTGTGTCAACTTCCACAGCCGAGGCTGAATATATAGCTGCTGGAAGTTGTTGTGCTCAGGTGCTTTGGATTAGAAATCAGCTAATGGACTATGGTCTAGTGTTACACAAAATTCCTATTATGTGTGACAATACTAGTGCCATATCTATAGTAGCTAATCCAGTTAATCATTCTAGAACAAAGCACATTGATATTAGGTACCAGTTTATCAGGGAACATGCTGCAAATGGTACCATTGAGCTCATTTTTCTTCCAACAGAGAAATAATTAGCTGACATTTTTACTAAACCTTTGGATGAAGAAACCTTCACTAGACTTGTGAATGAAATTGGAATGCTCAATTCTTCATCCTAAGGCAAGAACTCAGTTAATGTGTTGCAACAGATTAATTTATAATAAATCAACCTAGTTTGATTTAATTGGAAATTAACTGAAATATGAATTATAAATATTTCATAATCTCTGTATATTTATCTTTCTTAAAAACTCATAAATTAACTTAGAATATTTCAAAATTCTAATTAAACTGCTTAGTTGTTAATTTATATCTTAAATGTGTAAAATTAACACATGGCAGAAAAATAGTACTCAAAGGTATAGAGAACTGAGTTCTCGATAAGTCAAAATGACTTATCGACAAGTCATTTTAGAGTTCTCGAGTGAGTCCTCGATAAGTCTATTTACAGACTTCTCGAATGACTTCTCGATAAGCTCTATTATGACTTATCGATAAGACCATGTAGAGTTCTCTAATAGTGTTAATTCACAGAGTTCCCGACAAGGATATTTTGAGACTTATCAATAACTCAGAACTAAAATAATTTAATTCAATGAATTATTTTAGACAAATACTTTTGGAAAATTTATTCTGATTTTAATTTGATTCAATTCAAATAAATTAGAATTATTTTAGTCCATTTTCGGACAAACTGGGTATTTATCAGAGTTCTCGATAAGTCATCTTTGACTTCTCGATAAGTTTAATATCAAACGTTTATTTGACTTCTCGATAAGTATTTTACTTTTTCTATAAATACCCAGACTTCTCGATACATACACTATACTTACACTTTCTCGAGATCTCAAGTGACCTAGCTTTCAGATAAAAGGCGATTTCTCTCTCGTTTTTGCTCCTTTCTCAAAACTTTTTCTTACCCACTACTTCTAAACACTACAATGGCACAAAACATTGTTAGAGCTATCATTCCAGAGAAGGGTACTAATTTCATTGCTTTTTTTGATACTAACCAAACCCCTGATAGTTTCAAGGGGTTTGTGAAGTTTTTTTCTGAATCCTATATTGCAGGTGCTTTAACTGCAAGTCCTGTGCTGTATTTGGATGTTCTTCATTAATTTTGGACATCAACTATAACTAGGACAATTGTTCTAGAGAATGTCACTTCTATAGTGGTCACATGCATAATTGGAGGTCAGGAAATTGAGTTTTCAGCTGCTGATGTGAATACAGCCCTGGGATCGCCAACTGAGAATTATGGAGAGATGCCAATTGCAGATGAGCTGAGTGAATTCATGGACTTCATCAACTACAGTGGCTCAATCAACTTGGCAAGCCTGAACAGAACAAACCTTAGGAATGAATGGTCCTTTGTGTTTGATTCTGTAGTGAGGGCTTTCACTTGCAGAAAAACTGGCTTTGACAACATCTCAAGTGTGGTGCAGAAGCTGGTGTTCTCAATAGCTCACAACAGGCATCTGAATGTTGGGGCTCTAATTCTGGAGGAGCTGGCTACCAGGCTTACTATGCCTTTGAAGAATAGAGGTAATGAAATATTTTTGCCAATGTTTATTATGTCTACTTTAGCTCATAAAGTAAATGACATACATTTGTTAGCTGGTATTGATAGTAGTCGAATTGGCAATTGCAAGCAAGTGTCCAAAATCATATTTGGCTCACTTACTTCAAAGAATAAGGTGAGTGTAAGTCTCAGAATTACTCCATTTATGTTGGAAAGATTCAGGACTTATCCTTACCCTATGCCATATATGAGGGCTCCTAAATTTGCTGGTTCAGTTATGGTTCCTGAGCCTGTGGAGGCACAAACACAGGCACACCAACATGGACCTTCCAAGGCTGCAACCCTTTCTTCTAAACCACTAGATGTTAGCAAACCAACCACTTTAGTCTCTCAAAAGACTGAAGTGAGTAAAAAGAAGAGAAAGGAACCAACCTTTGCTGTTGTAAATGAGAGTGAAAAATTTCAAACTGAACCAGAGTCACCCTTGGTCAAGAAACCAAAGAAGAGTAAGTTACCTGAGTTGACCACTCAAGACACCTCTGTGTCCTCCCAAAAGGGCACAGTTGAACAAATGGGGAGTAAACAGTTACTAGATGCATTCTCTCAACAACGCGCATCTATTGAAAAGAGCATTCACCCCAATGCATCTTGTACTGAGTCAGCACAACCTGCACCTAGAGTGTAATGGTAGAAGAAATAAGGAAGGCACACACAGTGAGGGCACATCATTCGAAGCTCCCTCATCCATTCAGGGGGGGCTGCCAACACTCACAACTGAACAAACTTCTCTAATCTCTCAAATTTCTTCATATAGAGCACTTGAATCTGATTCTCAAGTGCACCAACACTCAAGTGACATGGTTCATGAAACTGTGCTCACCACCCATAACCAACATCTAGATGGTGAGAGAGGCTACTAGCTGGGGTAGACCTTGATGACACCATCACAAACATGGGGGTTTCATCAGTTTTTACTGAAGACCCCATGGTCACTCTTGCACCTTCATGTGCACAATCATCTTCACAGATGAATAGGTTTAAGGGTAGTACTCTTGAGGGAGAGCTATCTAAATCCTCCAATTCAATTGGAGGTTCCTCTAGAAGGAACAACTCCCCTCAAAACCCTAGCTGAAATTGCCTTGACAGTTGAAGCTAGGAGTACAATTGCCAATGACCCTGTTATGGGAGAGGCAAGTTCATCACATTTATGTGACAATGCTCTGCAAGGTGCACAAAGGTTTGAGGCTGGTATATATGACAGTAACCCAGTCAAATCCTCTCCAATTCCAATGGAGGTTCCTACTGCATGTGGTGAATAACAAACTGTCAAAACCACATATTTGTCTGTGAGTCAAACTGTGACCTCAGTCACAGGTGGTAATCTGGACATTTCTCAGCAGCCATCCACATCTCAATCCATCCAACCACATGTCATGGCTCAATGGCTACAAGATATGGAAGCTCAACCTTCTACAGTAGATGACATATTGGTAGATCAAATATCAGGCTTGGCCAACCTCTCTCAGCAACTGCTCACTTCAGACATGGGGAACCAGGACTATCAAGCTATACTGCTATGCTTCAATGAAGAGGTTGAACAATAGAAGGAGAAGATAGTAGATGAGGCTGAAGAAGATGGAAATGTAGATGCCTGGTTGTCTGATGACCATGTGGCAGAAATGGATGAAGTTTTGGCTAGATTCAGGAGGGAGTACATAACTATCATGGGAAGCAATACTAAATCTCTCACTCCTCCTGAAGTCTATGATGCCATCATAGATGTGCACAAAGCTCAACTCAAGGCTTTCCATCTCTTTGGAAAGGCCCTTGAAGTAAAATTGACTGGACATGAAGATAAAATCAGGAAGCTGATCAAGGAAAAGATGGATGACATTGTGCCTTCTCAAAAGGATATCAAGAATCAATTCCAGTCTTTCACTGAGCAAATGTCAAGGATGGATCTGGCCTCCATTGAGAAGGAAGTGTCAAATATGAAGAGTTCTTTGAAGGCCCTGTTTGACCAAGTTCAAGCTCATATCACAAACTCAAATGATACCAGGGTCAAGCTAAATCAAATGTATACTGCTAGGTATGAACCTTCATTTCTTCTCATGGAGGGTGTCAAGAAAGCTGTTGATGAACACTTTGGGTCCTTCTCAGCCAAAACCTCTACTCCTCAGATACAAGAACTTCAAGATCAAATTTCTTCACTTCAAGCTTCCAACTCAGATTTATCTTCACAAGTCAGAGCTCTAACCATATTGGTTGAGAGTCAACAACATGATATTCAGGCCCTAGTGGAGTCACATATGCATTTACAAATGCAGAATACAGTTATTTTGGGAGCCATTATGGGAAAACTCAACATACCACTGCCAGCATTGCCTGAAGCTGTAAGACCTGAGATTCCTACTCCCCTACTCATGTCTGTCACCAAGACTAAGGGGGAGATAGATGCAAGGCTAGCACAATCAACACTCAAAAGTCAAGAACACGGTCTAGAACAAGAGAGTCTCCTTATGGCTGCTCAAGGTCCAGGAATGACACAAGAGTTTGACAACTTGCTCACTGGATTAAGGAACTCTCTCAATAACAACTTCTTCACTTACAGAAAGACCTTGGAAAAGACTATCAATTACATCTGGGTGCTGCAGATTCCAGTCAAGGACCAGTTTTTGGAGAAAAGAATAGTGATCAATCTCAATGATTCTGGTGTAAACAGATGTATGCAAGTCAACTTCAATTATCTAATTTCCAGAAGAGCATCTGAGGTGGATATTTTGATTAACAAGGTCAGGATAATCAACAATGAAGAGAAAATGCTACTAGCAGAGTTGAAGAAGGCTCAAGAAGCTGCATTCCCAGAAGCCTATCTACATCCGAGCAAAGGTGTGCACTATATCTGCTCTACAACCAAGCAACTGAAACATTTCCAAGTACCCAAAAACTGTGTCATGGCCAACAGAAGACTGATAATGGTGCTTGAGTCTGAGATGAAAAGTAAGAAATTGAAGACTGGTGAAGATGAAGCTATTATCAAGATTCTGAGGAGATACATTGATAACCCTGAAGCCAATTTGCCTAAAACTCAAATTAACACAGATGACTTGGGTGATGATGAGCAGAAGAAAGATGGTCAAAATCCTTCTGGCTCAAACTCAAGTCAATCTAGCAAGGCAATTGGTGGAAAAGGTGATAGTGAGAAAGAGAAGGAGAAGAAAAGTGGATCTGAGACTCAAAGGAGGGGTGGAAGGAGACAAAGACAAAAGAATGATACCTCACAACCCCTCCAAACCCTAAATATCCAAATACCAATTGCTAAACCTTCACATTCAATCTCATCAAAAACTGCTCAACCTCAAATCTCTAAGCCTAAATATTTCTACAAGATCACTGCAAACTCTCCCCTCAAAACTAAAATCACTCACAGCCATACTTCTCTGAAAAGACTCAAAATTGTACCTTCATTCAAGCCACCCCATAAAACACACTTCAAAACAGCTGGAATGAGTCCAAAAGAAGCCCAGGTCAAGAGAAGAATCAAAAGACAAATAAGACAACTGACTGCTGAATTTCTCAATGATCATGGATTTGGTGAAAAGGCCATCTGGAACAGATATGATCAAGATGATTTCCAACCTCTAAATGTTATGGATTCGATGAAGACTACTTCCAATAGCTAGCTAAAAGAATTGTCAGAGTTTGGGTTGTTCACATCAAATAAGTTAGAATCTACTATAGTGATGGGTCCTTTGAAAAGCTTGGAAATAGACTAATGGATTCTCTCTCAATTGTTGAACTGAAAAGGGTGATAAGCTTGATGAATGGTAAAGATTCAGCCACTAAGGCATGGAGAACAGTATTGGCAGTATTTGTGGTTAACAGAGAGGAGATAAGGGATAAGCATAGAGATTTGCTAGCTGAAAAGAGGAGAAAGTATGAGCATGACATTGATGAGTATATTAGAAGATCAGAAGAGTTGAAGGCAGCAGGCAAGAGCAGAGTATCAAAGGATAGAAAATTTCTGAATGTAAAGGCTGGTTCTTTGTCAAGATACAGGATATGAATGTTAGCTAGTTATCCTAAGCCAGATTTGCTGAAACTAATAGAGGCTCTAACTGACACCTCCATCCTAGAAGAATTGGAAATAGTTGTGCAGATTAAGAACATAATTGAGAAAGGATCAGACAGCTCAGTCTTTACTTAATTATTGTAAACTGTCAAATGTTCAATGTACAAGTGTTGTATCAGCTTTTGTATTGTTTTGTTTTCATTCTTTAACTTGGGGTTAGTCTTGTTAACATGCATGAATTTGTGATAAGCAATCTTCTCACAAATTGGGGGAGATTATTATGCAAGACATGCCTGTATCATAACAAGACTAAGTCATACTGACAACCCTAAGATTAGTTGTATTGTAACCTTAATCTGTAATTCATACTTGTAACATTTAATGTCTGTAAAATGTAAATGGAGCAGACTGGAGCATTTTTCCCTAAACAGTGTCAAGCCTAAGAATTCTATCTGGAAGAAGATCAAGAAGGTCATGCCTCAGAAGAATTATGAAGAAGCTTGGAGTTGAATAATTCTGTTTGGTGAAAAATATTCTATGTCAAGATCTCTACAAGTCACAGAATTAGTGTTATAGAGAAGTCATTCGAGAACTCAGAAAGACCTATCGAGAACTCAGGAATTGTCTATCGAGAACTCAGGAATTGTCTATCGAGAACTCAGGAAATGCTATTGGAGATATCGATAAGTAAGATACCCATTCAAGAACTCAGAGATATCGACAAGTATACATTCATTAGAGAACTCCGAGTTATCGATAAGCCCAAGTCCATTAGAGAACTCTGAGTTATCGATAAACCAAAATTCACTAGAGAACTCAGAGTTGTCGATAAGTCAAGATATCAATGAAGTTTCAGAGATATCGACAAGCCAACATGCCTATCGAGATGTCGAGCTCTCTACAGCTTAATTGGAGATCTCGAAGTGAAGAAATTTCTCTAAGTACAGAATTGCAGAACAATTCAATATCCAAGGTTGCAAATCAACAAACAATTCACACAGCTGGATTGACAAGTCTACAAAAAGCAGCTTGAGAGATGTGAAAGATCAATGGCAAAGATTAACTGACAGAGGAAGATTAAAGTAAACACGGGTTGCTAAGGATATGTTAAGCCAGAAATGGAAGATTTGCTTTTCTATAAATAGAAATGACAAGTGACAGTTTAGAAAAGCTAATAGCATGTTTATTATTCACTATGTAAACCATCAGTTAACTGAGTTATAAAGTTAACACTGGTCCTCTAGTTAAATGTAACAATCAAGATAGAAAATCAAGTATTCTCTCTCAAGAAAGAAGCTAAGTTCTAAAACAAGAACTTAGAGATTTTGTAGCAAAACACTGCTTGATTTTAATATAAAATTAAGTAAGTTTTGAAGATCTTTGTTTTACATATTTGCATAGTTATTTATATTTAACATCTATTCTACTAAATCATTGACAACAACCAACTGCTAAAACCAAAGTCGATCAAAATCAAATATTTAAGCCAAAACACATTCACCCCCCTCTGTGTTGTATTCATACCTAACAGTTTTTATACAATTCTTACATTCTTTCTATTTGTGTTTATTTTTAATATTGTTTATTTTCAATAAATCAATTTTTTTCTCAATATAAAATTCTCACATTTTTTTAATTGTATTCATCTTTAATATAAATAAAATGAGGAAATACAGTCAATTTCAATTTATAAAGATAATTTGATTTTTTTAATTAAAGTAAATCATTGTTTTTTAATATTAATATACGGTGCCCGACCACACTATTCATGTGAGTTAGAAAACATTAATTATACTGGAAAAAAAAATTAAACTGCAATTTTAATAAAAATGTACCTAAATAGTCTTAGGTCATACATGAATGCAAACAATTCTAAACAAAAATTTAAGTACAAATAGTGTTTTTAAAATTTAAGATGATAAATAGGATTCAAACTTTCATTTGCAACTTTTTTGCTCTGTTTCTCAGCCTTTCCAAGTGGTTTTCTTCATCTTTCTCCTTCTCTGGACATGTAGTATAATTGTGACCCTGTTGCTTGCAATATATTTCACTTCTTCATATTCACATCCTTTCCTCCTTTTGCTCTTTTACTCTTTGGATGTCCTTTGTTCTTGGATTTAGGAGGGCATTGAACAGGACCAACTAAATTATCAAAATCATTGCTTTCTCCATTAGTTTCACCAACCACATCAACTACCTCTTGATCAAATAATACCTTACTATGCCAACACAATGGAAAATATAAAGATGGAATGGTAAACACATCTTGATGAAGAAACACACTCAAAATGTGACGATAATGATACCCCAAAACTCAAAATGTTTATAGGAACACACCAACATTTGTCCATTCCAGCCAACTGCATGCTTATGGGTACCACCTCCAGTATAATGTTGCACAATAAATCCACCAAAGTAATTAGACACAACATAGTGAGTAGCTCTTTCAAACTGTTCTTAAATTTTTTTTGAAAGAAATTGGAGTCAAGATATTTTGTGCTTGCTCTTCAAGTGGAGATAACTTCGCAATGAAGCTCCTCTGTATTTCTTCAATATTCTAGTTTGTAACTGATTTTGTCCCATATCTTCAATAACCAAATCAACCTATAGAAAATATTAATATTACAAATAAAACTATGTCATACTAATAATGTAGGAAATAAAAACCATTCATAATAAAATATAACTATATTTTTATAAAACAAAAAAAAACAAATATACTCACTTGCTTTATGAATTGGCTTAAACATATGCGTGAACTTGTAAATTTCTTGATAAATGCATTGAAACTTTCAGATCTTCCTGTTGCGGTCATTCCAGCAAAAAAGTGTTCACCAAGATAAGCAGGTACCCATGAATGCCTTATACTAACACATGTTTATTCTTCTCTAACTTATATTTCCCAATCACTTCAGGCCACCTATTTTCAAACTCATAATAAATATCAACTCTATACAAAGTATAGAAATCTAAACACCATTCAAAATATTGTGTAGGGAGAATTCCAGTGAACCAACTACTAAACTTTGATGTAATGTGCCATATACAAAAGGCATATTTAGTTAAAGGCATTTCTTCTGCAATAGCTTGTGTCATCCAAGGATCTTGATCAGTTAATATCGATTTAGCATATTTGTGATAAAACAAATAAGCTTCTTCTTCACTCAGAAGCACTGACCAATGAAAGGCTCAAAGTTGATATCTTCACTTTCTTGTTCTTCTTCTTCAATGGCTTCTTGACAAGGTTTATTGAGATCAATATTCCAATCCATGAGGAATGGTAGTTTAGAAGATATATAGAAGATGGGATTAGGAGAGGGAGGAGAGAAAGATTCTTTAGTGAATATGAAAAGACTCATGTATACTGAGTATAGACTTGTTTATTTTTTATAAAAAATTAGTTTAGTAATCTCATCTATTTTTTAGATTTTGAAAAGAGAAAGATAATTTGTAAAATTAAAATAATAATAATTTTTAATGTTATTAATTAAAGATTGTTATTAAAAATAAAAAAACAATATTAAAATTAATACAACTACAAAAGAGTGAGAGAATTGTATAAAAAAATAACATGCTTTTCTAGTTTATACAATTAGAAAAAAATAAGTACACATATTTTTGTAGTTGAATTTTCATTTTTAATATTAAAAATGAATACAACTATAAAAGAATGTGAGAAGTGTATAAAGACAAAAATTGATTAGAGCATGTTATTCAAAATAAATAGTATTAAAAATGAATACAATAATGTGAGAATTGTATAAAAACAAAAAAAAATGATTAAATTATGTTATTGAAAAATAAATAATATTAAAATTAATTACAACTAGCAAAAGATGTGAGAATTGTATACAAAAAAAGTAAACATGCTATCTACTTTATACAATTAGAAAAAAAAAGTAAATAAGCTTTTCTAGTTGTATTTTCATTTTTTATATTAAGTTTGAACACTAGAAAAGATGTGAAACTTGTATAAAGATAAAAAAAATTGATTAAAACATGTAGTTGAAAATAAATGATATTAAAGATAAATAAAGTAGAAAAGAATGTGAGAAACGTATAAAGTCAAAAAAAAAATTGATTAAAGCATGGTATTGAAAATAAACGATATTAAAGATGAATACAATTAAAAAATAATGTGAGAATTTTATATTGAGAAAAAAAATTGATTAATTGAAAATAAACAATATTAAAAATGAATACAAATAGAAAGAATGTAAGAATTGTATAAAAACATAAAAAAAAATTAAGCAAACATGTATTTCTAGTTGTATACAATTAGAAAAAAAATAAGTAAAAATGCTTCTCTAATTATATTTTCATTGTAATATTTAAATTGAATACAACTAGAAAAAAATGTGAGGATAATATAAAAACAAAAAAATTGATTAAAGTATGTTATTGAAAAAAATTAAACAATTTTAAAGATGAATACAACTAGAAAAAAAAATATGTAAGAAAGACAAAAAAAAGAAATAAGAATTGACTAAAGTATGTTAACTAGAGTTAAGCATTAATAAGGTAACAGTGTTATTTTTAATATAGAGAGAGAAAAGTAACTAGTTTTTGTTGGAACAGCAAAAAGTAAGCTTACAGTCATTAAGTATCATTGAAAAGTGAAAAATTATAACTCTTAGCGTGTGCCCAGTAGAAAACCCGAAATATTGGTACATACAGAGGGGTGAATGTATGTTTTTCGTTTTCTTAAATTAATTGCAGCGGAATATCAAAACTAAAATGAAATAAACAAACAAATAGATTCGGTAAATATTCTTTTTATTCAAAAGTATAAATATCAGGAGGTGTGCTTACAACTTCAAATACAAGGATCCGAAGCAACAAATATAAAAATAACCAAAGCAATAAACTATAAATCTAGGGTTCTTTTTATCACTCTAAAAATTAAAAACTCCTATCAAAAGGTATTAAATACAATCAAGAAAATTTTAAATAATGAGTGTTACAAGTTTGTAAAACTTTAAATGGTGTTGAACAAATTGGACATGACCTCCCCTTGTCAAATCAAGCTTTCAAAGTGTGCTGAGATAATTTTTCAAGAGTTTCGCAGTTTATAAAAATGGAGAGATGCAGATCTTATTTGCTTTTGTTGATTATATAGAATTGTAGCCTGTAGGAGAGAAGGAGACTACGTGGCTTAATTGTGTCCAAGCATTTTTAATTGATAGCCTGCAAGAATTATAACCTACAACTTGTAAATATGCCAACCTGCGACTTGCAATTTTTTCTCTGTGTTTGTTAACCTGCGACTAGTACATTTCCAACCCGCGACTTAGGAAGCTAACATGTGACATAGTGAATTAGAAGTACAAGGATTTGGTTTATTTTGATTTGATAACCCTCGGCGACCACATGCATTCAACCTGCGACTCAGAAATAGTTGAATTTCATTTCTTTTGGTTTATAACCTCCGACCAAGACTTGGATTCTTTTTTTGTTTAAACTTGCTTTTATTTCCTTTCCTTTTGCAAGCCATAAGGGGAGGTGCATGCATGAAATGCAGAAAAGCCAGCCTGCGTGTATCCTACACTCGCGCGACACATGAGTTGAATAAAGACATATCCAAACCTGCCAATTTTATGTGTTTGTTTCAATTGTATTTGATTATCTTGTCTTCACGTGGGTCCCGCGATGTTAAAACAAATGCAGCTGCCAACTTGCTTTCACAAAGCTTAGTACACTGCCTCGTTTCTTTTTTCAATAATGCTGCATTTTCTTTTGATTAAAGAAAACAAACCAAGTTGCATGGCTGTACATCTGGCTGGCAGAAGAAGTAAATAAAACATTTGGAAAATAAATAAATAAATAAATGAATTAGATTTTCATTTATTTATTTAATTAAAAATTAAAAATTAATTTATTTTTCCAAAATCAAATATTGATTTTAAATTAAATAAATAAATGAATTGATTTCCATTTATTCATTTAATAAAAAATCAGCCATAGATTAAAATAAATTATCGGGTTGTAGTCCTTTGAATCTTCAAGCCTTCTAATCTCCGGGTTTTCGTACCTTAAAGTATTTCCAGACTCCTCGAGTACAAAAACCACTTAACAGTATTTCAAAAAATAATATTTCGTTTCCTTTCACGGATCACTGACGTCTAGTGCAAGGGTCTGGTTCACAGACGACTAGTTCCGTTCTCAGGCCTTCGTATTATACTCGTACAAACCATTGTTATGTCTTATACCAAATATAACCAACCTGTAACGCCCCCAAATTCGGGGTCAGAGGATTTGGTCGTCACTATAAAAACTCAATCCAAATTAACCTATTTAATCAATAAACAAATGCCAACGAAAGATATTGAGCATAATGACCCCAAACTAATCTAAGATCTTTTAAGGTTACAGTTCTAGAAACAAGAAATCCAAATTCCACAATTAAATTTTCACTTTCTTTTAAAACTCTTTTCAACAATTTCAACTCAAAACTAAACCCACTAGTACAACTTCGAAATGAAGTGTACTAGGCCCAAATATAATACACAATTATAATATAATATACTATAAACAACTTTACATAATAAAACTTACACTAGCCCGCAAACCCTGGACCAACCACCTTCCAAGAGCTTCTTATTTGCTTTCTCGAATTTCGCAGCTAAATAGTGCAAGCTAATCCTTACTGGAGGTTAAATTTAAAAACAGGCAAGTATGAGCGGAAGAAATGCTCAGCAAGTTTATTATAGTAAATATCGATCATTTTGATATAAAACCGACATCTGCAATAGCGCATAACATTTTAAAATCATAATTGCTGAAACAGAAAATTTTAGTTGATGAATCCCATAATTGATTCCTTAATTGTATTCAAAACCATTTTGATATTTTTGAGCGAAATGTTTCAGCAATACTTTGAATCTTGACGAGAATAAAACTCGTAAAACAGTATTTACGGAAATATCGTAAACAACAATAACATAAAACAATGATTATGGATTGAATCATAAACTTTACTCAAAACCGAACTCTTGAAATTAATATTTATTTTGCTATCATATCAAATTAGATATCAATACGAACTTTGATGCTCACAACATTCCATACTGAAGTCAACATAAATCATCTATACTAATACCACCTTTGATATTTAACAACAACGTAAGTATCAGCATAAATCCGAATCTGAATCAAAACTGTATTTCACCATTATTCCAAAATGGAAACAATTGATAAATCATTTATTCTATGAATATTAAAAATGATATGATAATTTAGATTAGGATCATTCTCCGACGGACGTACTATCACATGCTGATCAGCCCGTGTGATAGCACAAGGTCATGATTCGTAGAAACGTGACCCTAAAAACACGAGTACTCAAACAAAAGGTAATATACCTGCCCGTGGCAAAAATTGTGTCATAATATTCCATATGGCACTTAGAAATAGCCCTCCACTGGACCGTCCATCCCGGTCACTTACGCAATTATGATCCAATCTTAAAACCTTTTATTGAGAAGGGGTCATAATAATTGACACCCAAAATAATTTTATTCCCCCATTTCTTGGGGGAAATATTCGCAACCAAATCACTTTTATCAAAATCCAAAACATTTATAAATCCGATAATTGGATAAGTAAAATCACTTAGCTATTCTGAACATAGAATAACAGATGAGTACTTGCATAAACAGAATCATTTAATTCAGCGACATGTAAAACATTTATCTATTCTGAATTGAGAATAGGGAAAATAATACCTGCATGATAAGATTCAAAATAAATATCACTTGAACAATAAGTGATGATAGGAATACTTGCCTTTGGGTTTTAGTAGTTAGTCACACTCGCAAAGACGCATCTATTCTGACATTCTGTCTTAAAATATCACCATCTTTCTTTTCAACACTTCACCGATCTGCTGCTCCTGCGATTGCTAGAAGCCCAATATCCAATACCATTCCATTTCATTCTTTATCCAACACCTTGTTCTGATCACTCGAATGATCCGTATCTATAATTAAAAGATATAGCTTTAATCGTCTAAACGATAATAACTCGACGAACTGCGCGTCAAAACCCTAATGTCTACCCATACGATAGCCCACACATAAAGGAAACAGTCAAACACAAGACTCTTGACCCACGCACGCACATAATTCACATAGCACGAAAGCACATAACTCATGTATCACATAATTTATAACAAACATCCCTCGGTTCGTTAAAAGGTTCGACTCGGTATGTTTAAAACTGAAATCGGGTCAAAAATATAATTTATCGATAAATAATTGACTCAGAATGATTCGTAAAACAAGAGACCTTTCGAAACAAAAGAATTTGGGTCTCGAAAGTATTTTTAATGAAAGCATGATATTTTTCTGAGTCTGGAGGCGTTCGTTTCGTATTAAACGGACGAACGGTTTATTTATTATGAATTTTTGAACATTTTTCGGAATTAAAACGGGTCTCCGAATCATTTTATAACTAAATAATAGGGCTCGAACACCAGAAAATAATTTTATAAGAATTATCGAGCCTAGAAAATAATTTAAAATAATATTTTAAAACTCGAACTATTTTTCAGAATTTTTAAATCATAAGAAATAATTAACTCGAATTAAATAATCAATTAAAATTCATTAACTAAATAATTTGGATTTATTTTTGTATAATAAATAAAAAAAATAATCTTCAGAACTAAAAATAATATTTTCTTGGAAATCGGACAACACCTCTTCTATTTCTCGAACTGCCAGTCGATATCATATCGACACAATTAACAACAATCAACACAATAATTTATATTTACGCGTATAAACACTCCAGAAATGAATAACACGACCACCTGAACCAAAAATCGGACCAAAAGTGACTTCTCCAACAATTTCTAAAAATTATGAAATAAATATATAAACACTAACATGCTATAATATACACAAGTACGAAGGCGGAATTTCGGTATCGTAACCCAAAATAAATTCTGATCTCCTCGAAGAGAATATCTGATGTCCGGAAAATATCTCCAGAAAAATCCGAAATTAATATCCATAGACATATACACGCTGAGATGCCATCTGGAGTAATCATCGCCTCCAAACTATTTTTCTACGCCCCGAAAGTAAATTAAAATGGAAAATATGCTCCGCAAATTTTCTTCTCAAAACCTTGCAATATGTATACCTATGCGTAGGTATCGAAGCGCTGATCGTTTATATATATAACAATTGAAATTTGGACGGACTGTTGAGAAGATATGAATTTTTGAAAATTAAAAGTAAATAATTATAGGGAGACAGAGAGAGGCAGAAGAGAGACTGTTAAGAAATAAACACAGAGATTCACAGGGGAAGGGGGTAAGGCGGGGGGTGGGGGTACGTGGATAGCCAGGTGGGGGTGGGGGTTTTACACGTTTTTCTATTTTTTGTTTTGTTTTTTTTAACTAAAAAAAAATAATATAACATAATTAAAATTAGTCCAAAATTAATAAATAGCGGGGAATAATATTTAATCAAAAAAATATAAAATTTATATCAAAATTTTCCAAAAATTATGAATATTTCAAAAATGCGAAAATATAAAATATTTGAAAGTCCCACGATTTTATAAAAATAAAAATCTGATTTTTTTGTGGGGTTTTACGTCCCGATAGGGGCCCGGCCCGATAATTTTTATGAAATCGAAATACTTCTAAAATTCTTGGAATATTTAAAAACTAATATAATAAAATTTTCATAATTTTTAAGACATTTATAAATCGCGCGTCATATCCGCATTTTACGATTTAACAAACAAACGTGCGGGTAAATATAACCCGAAAAATTTCCGAAATAATTTTAAAATTCTCGAAATATTAAAATACTAATAAAATATAAGTTTCATGATTTTTTTTTGAAACATTGTGAAATTTATTACTGAATTTACACTTATATATCGGATCCAAAAATAGATTATTTAGCCGCTAAATAACTATAAAAACGATACAATTTAATACCAGATTTGGATAATTATCAAAACAAAACTTCTTATAAAACACCCCTATGAGAAAATAATATAAAAATATCCCGTCTCTCGAGAATACGGGTTTTATTGATCTACCAAAATGATTATCGTATCGAAAATTTTGCGCCTGGACGCGCACAGGTCAAACCGTAATCCGGATCGAAAAAGTTAAAATATGGAAAATGTCCGGAATATCAGATTACGTTAGGAAGGAGTTTTCGGAAGAGTTTCGGGTTGCAAAAACACAAAAACGGTTGAAGTTGGACGATTCGCGGCTTTATAAAATAATTTTATAATTACTCAGAAAATAATTATTAAATCTATAAATCCTTATAAAATCATATAACAATCCAAAAATTACCAGAAAATACCATAATTATCTAAATTTTGTTCTGGACATATAAGAATTAAAATACTTACACTTTATCACATATAAACACCCAATATAAATATCAATCATCAGATAATTCACCAAAATTCCCATAATATCACATAATAATTATTTAATGATAAAATTAATTGCATAATATTTCCCGGATATTACAAAACAATTTCAATTTATCGATATCAATAAGATCGGCTTTTAAATAACTTTTGAAAATAATATATTTAAGTAAATATTTTCAGAAATTAACAAGGATCGATATAACACTTAACAATTAGCACATTACCATTTAATAACACCAACTCGTCAAATAGGAATAAAATATTCACCATTTTATTCCTTCTAAATTTAAAAAAATCACATAAACATATTAAAATAATAAGAATAATAATTCTGATAAATACAGAATATTACACAACTTCACTGGGAATCCTTGAGGTCTTCACACTGATCCCGATAACTGCTTCGAATGACTCCAACCTTATTCCTCCGATGCCTGAACATATTAATGAACTTCATACGGATCACTGTTGACGTCTTCTTCATTGCAGCTAACAAAACCTTTTGTGTATATGCCCAATAAACAATCTATACTGATTCTAGTGGAACATAAATTATTTCAAAGTCCTTATTTTATGTTGATTTATCCAAACCAGTATTGTTTAGTTATACATTCAGCTTCAATCTTTCTCAACAATCTCCCCCTATTTGACTGTTACACCTAACAGTCAAATAATAATGGAGAAGCAATAGTTTGGAGGTAACTCAACTAACCATAACCAAAAATCTTCAATCAGCTTTCAACTTTCAAATCTGGACTTGAAAATAATGTTATCTTATATCTACCGCATCTTCTATACACATTCAGCTTCAGCAGAGAACAAGTTCATCTCTCCATTATGTAAAGTTGCAGATAGTTACGTCTTCCAAATACCGTCTTCGATAATCTTCAGATCTTCCCATAAAGCACATAGAAAAAATTTTGGAATCCAAAAATGAAACTCAATAATCTCTCCCCCTAAGATGAAGAATACCCTCCTTAGTACAATAAAGTTAGAAATCCCTCTTCTTAGTTTCAGAAAGACTATTAGTCCATAATCTCTTTATAATCTCTCCCTTAGTTGAGTAATTCTTCAAAATGTATTCATAGTTGAACCTTAGGATCAACCAACCAAGTGAAAAGATTATTTAAAAACCAATTCCTCTCAATGCAAGTGCGTGAATTATGTTTAATGATCTCACATTGTGTTTCACTCCACTCAACACTCAAGTATTTGTCACCCAGTCTCACAGTATATCACTCACTCAAAGCTCCAAACATCCAAGTGTATCTGCGAGAAAATCTTTTTCATAGAAAAGTTGCCTTCCGCCTTCAAGGATGGAAACTCTCAGTCAAGAGATTCGGAAATGTTCCTTCTAAGAGGGGAAAATAGATTTCTTTTAAGTGGCAGAATTCCTGATATCCCTCAACTTCCATGAAGAAGTATACCTCATAAACTCGTCAGATAATATCTGAGTCCTTATTTACGAGCTACAATTTTGACAAAGTCAAAATCATTTCCAGATTTGAATTCTGGGAAGATAACCAATGATTAATGATATGCCATAAGGAATCAAAGATTTCTTCTAAAGTCTGTGAGGATTTATCAGAGTCTTCAAGATCTTAATCCAAACGATCAGAGTCCAAGATCATTTTTCATATTATAGACTAGGATCTGAGAATTAGGATCGAGCAACTTCCAGGATCATATGTTCTCATTCAAGATCAGAGATAAAGAGCAGAAACACGATCCAGGATTTCAACCACTGCCATTGACCTTGATATGGTTTGACAATGATTGACGCGTTAATACCTTCCTTGTGTGTGTGAATTTCACATGTGCATTGGGAACATTTTACCCAAGGGGTAGCGACTCTTATACAAATGCCCTGGCTGACAGGAGAATTTTCAATAGATAACATTCTGTTGGGAGAATGCACCTAATAACTATTTATATGCCTTTTTCAGCTCGATATCCTTTTGAGAGAATACAAATGGGCTTACGATGTCTCAGGTTATAAATACTCAACTTCTTTGTGAGAGACAGAGCTGTAGGGTTGACCTTTCCTTCCTTATGTGGTGCTTCTTGGCACTATTTCCCTCATTCTCAATACAACTCCAATACCAAATGGTAATTTTATCTGATCACTGAGTTGATATCTCAAGAAAAGTAAGTGAATCAGAGCAAAATATGGGTAATATATCAGAGTAAGGTAATGGAATACTGTTTGAGAAGTGTTTGGTTCTAATGACTTGGGTTAGAACCTATGAGGTTTGACAGGCTCTTAGTCAGTTCCTAAAACCACTGAGGGTGTTGAAGATCATAAACATCTGAAGTACAATATCAGAGAATTTAGTGATCAAGAACAGAGTGATTTTAGAACCAGAGATCTATTACCTTTGCTTACCACAATATGGATTCATAAAGGATGTCTGAGATGATCATGCTTTCTGATTCGTTTGACAATGCTACTCAATCAAATCTCATTAGTTCAAAACAGTTCAAGTTAGTCAAATACAGATAAACACTATAGAGAAAAGGGAGTAAACGTTGTTCCAAACTTATAATACTTGCATAAGGTAATCAGAGTATAAGAAATATATCAAGATTTAATATCCAGAACAGAGTATAAGCATAACAAGATCATCAGAGTTACACATAGGATCAACACATAAGTCATAAAATCAATTAATTATGCCAAAAGTATATTCACCAAGTATGCACCAATTGATTAGTCAATCACAAGACTAAACCAATTAAAATCTACTCCTAACATAATTGTAGCACAATTATCACTAGTTATGCTGCATATTTATTCTAGCACAAGATAAACAGAGTTATTCTAGCATAACCAGAGAATCAGAGTGACCAAGGAATTTGTTGTCAGAGTTGCCTAGGGGCTGAAGCTCAAAAATCATACAGAATTACTTAGAAAACATGATTTAATCACACAGAATCTAATCAGAGTACTCAAGCTAGTTGCACAAAATCTTAAGCATGACCTAAACCTATAAATCAGAGTTATGATAAGATCACAAATGAGATTACAGGCTATTAGATCAGAGTGCAAATAATATTGAGATGTGTGTGTGTGTGTGTGCCAAAATAAATATCAATATCATGAGTATTTGCATCAGAGTAAACATATAACATGTAAACATTCAAACAACTCATATATTGCATCAAAATCTCTAACTTACTTAACACTAGCATATAACATGTAACACATGGTATTCAGTTAGCTTCAAAACAAGTTTACAAACATGGATATATATAATGAAAATTAATATGTAAACTTACTTTCCCCTCAAAACATCATCATTGGGGTAGTAAAGTTTACCCGCACCAAATTACATTTGTTGATTTCCAATTAATTGGACAAATTAAACATGCCAAGTTCACTAACCAACTTATTGAAGGTAACTTCATCAAGTGGCTTTGTGAAAATGTCTGCAATTTGGTCCGTTATGGGAATATAATGAAGTTCCACAATACTATTCGTTATATGCTCTCGAATGAAATGATACCTTATATCAATATGTTTGGTCCTTGAATGTTGAACATGATTGTTTGAGATTGTTATGGCACTTGTGTTGTCACAGTAGATAGGAATATTCTTCAAATCAACTCAATAGTCTCGGAGTTGGTTTCTCATCCAAAGAATTTGAGAACATCGGCAATGTATTCAGCTTCAGCAGTAGATGTAGAAAAAGAATGCTGCTTCTTACTAAACCAAGAAACCAATCTTCTTACAGGAAACTGACAGCTTCCTGAAGTACTCTTCCGATCATTCTTACAACCAGCGTAATCAGAATCTGTATAGCCAATATGATCAAAGCCCGTATCTTTAGGATACCAGATACCTAGATTAGGTGTACCCTTCAGATATCTAAAAATTCTTTTGACGACTATCATATGAGATTCCTTCGGAACAGCTTGGAATCGTGCACACAAGCATGTAGCAACTATAATATCTGGACGACTTGTAGTCAAGTAGAATAATAATCCAATCATGCCTCGATGTGATATCTACCTACTCACCAGACTTGTCTTGATCAAGTTTTGTGGCAGTTGCCATCAGAGTCTGAGCATGTGTTGAATCTTCTAACTAACATTTCTTGAGAAGATCTCTGATGTACTTCATTTGAAAAATAAAGATACCATCTGGCTTCTGACTCACTTGAAGTCCAAGAAAGAAGTTCAACTCATCCATCATACTCATCTTATACTTACTCTGCATAAGCTTAGCAAACCTTACACAAAGTGCATCATTTGTAGACCCAAATATATTGTCGTCAACATAGACTTGCACAAACATGATATCATTTTTATGATTCTTATGAAACAGAGTCTTATCTATGACACCTATAGTGAAACCATTTTCAAGTAGAAATTTTAAGAGAGTGCCATACCATGTTCTCGGTGTGTGGTTTAGACCATAAAGAGCCTTGAAGAGAAAATAGACAAAATCTTCAAACTCAGGATCTATGAAGCCAGGGGGTTGCTCCACATAGACCTCTTCTTCAAGCTCACCATTCAGGAAAGCACTTTTCACATCCATCTGATATACCTTGAAATTTAAATATGCTGCAAATGTTAGAAACATCCTGATGGCTTCAAGTCTAGCAACTGGTGCAAAGGTTTTATCGTATTCAATCCCTTCTTCTTGAGAATAGCCCTTAACAACCAGTCTCGCCTTGTTCCTTGTTACTACTCCATCTTCATCAAGCTTGTTTCTGAAAACCCATTTTATGCCAATCACTGTTTTGTCTTTAGGTCTGGGTACAAGCTTCCACACTTTCTGTCTTTCAAAATGATTGAGCTCCTCTTGCATCGCAATCACCCAATCAGGATCCCCAAGAGCTTCATCTACTTTCTTTGGCTCCGTTTGAGATAGAAACCCAGAATATAAACATTCATTTGTTGTAGCTCTTCTAGTCTTAACTCCACTATCTGGATTACTAAGTATTATGTTCTGAGGATGGTCTTTACTCCATACTCTATATCATGGTAGACTAGCCCTTGATGACTCAACATTTCCAGAATTATGATGAGTCTGACTACCGGATCCTTATTCTTCTCCTTGTTCTGCTCCCCTTGAGTTGTTGCCAGCTTGATCTCCAGAATCTGAAGCTTGAGGACTAGTCCCTGAGATAGTGTGACTATCATTACTTGTCTCATGACCATTATCTTCAGAGTCTGCATCAGAATTATGATCATCAGGATCATTGCCATTATCATTATTGTCTGGAACAACTTCAGGTTCATCTTTGTAATAACCCCAATTTTTGGAAATTTTTGAAACCCTTATGAATAGTGTTTTTGCTGAATGAGAAAACTTTTCATGCCACACTATGTAGGGGTTCTGTTATGGATATTCTGAGATTTTATTAGTACTCTATATGGTATATAAGTGTATGTAAAGATCGTCAGAATCCAATTCCGAACACTTTGAGTTTTCCTGGAAATCCACTAGATACGGAAAGAATTGAGTATAAGGTAACATGATTAAAAGGATTTAAATTCAAGGATTATAAGAGAGGATCATAAAAGGAATATAATGTATTGAGAAAGGTTAAGGGAAACCAAGTAATAAGATCCCGGGTATGATCCCTCAAACGATAAACGAGAACGAAAGTTAAGTGAACCGTAGAACAGATCAGCGGTCATTAGCCAAGTAATTAAAAGCTAATCAAAGGGATTAGTGGGGATGATGTCATCCAACCAATAGAAAGAGGACAAAGGAGGGGTGATGACATCACAAAGTGATGTAGGCATGACATGGGAAGGAAGGAGGTGTGGTTGAATGAGAACCACACAAATTCAAGGGCAACAAGGTAATTGACTAAATCAAACAACAAAAATCAACCAACCAAGCCAAAACATTTCATTTCACCAAACAAAACACAAAAATCTCTCTTCTTCTTCTTCATGCTCTCGGGTGCTTTTCTTAAAAAATGAAAGTCCAAGCTCCTCCACTTACTATTTAGCAAGGTAATTATCTAAGCTTCCCCATGGATAGTTACATACTTCCTATAAGTTTAAGCTTCTAATTCCAAGCCAATCTTTTTCTATAAATCATGAAAGAAGATGGTGAATAGTGTTTTCAAGAACTAAAATTTGTGTTCTTGAAGTTTTGTTTAGATTAAGCTTGGATAAGGACTTTAAGGGTGATTCCAAGCCATTCTCTTGATTCTCCACTCTTCAAGGAAGGTATACCATCTCCAAACCCTAGATTCCTATGTATTATAAGATGATTTTGATTAGTAGGATGATATTGTATCTTGATGTTGGTGATTTAGAGTTTGGGATTGAATTTGGTATTGAAGTGGAATGGTAAATGTTGTGGTTTTGATTAAAAGAACTTAAGTATGATTAAAGTTAAGCTTAGGCATAAGTATGAATGTTAAAATTGAATTGGTTGGGTTTGTTATGATGTGATAAGGATGGATGTTGGTTGTATGTTGGATTTGAGGTTGAATTGGGTTGGTTTTGAATGGTTTTAAATTTGGAAATCGCGTAAACATAGCCGTCGTAACGTCCGATTTTCTTTAGACTGTTTTTGTGCATAACATTAGGACCCGAGAACCCCCTGCTAGATTATGATCTGCCATGTTTAGATAGCTCATGTTACGAGCTTCGTTTTGATATGTAGTTCGTTCGATTCCGATGCACGGTTTAGGAGAAACGACCGTTTCAAGTAACGGCATTTCGCGAACGAAACTTTTCCCCTCGCCTTACTTTGAAACATAGGTTAAAGACCAAAAAGGGTTAATTAATGCATGAAACATTTAAGGTAAGTGTGTTAGGCAGTTGGTAAGACACTCGCGAAGGAATTGCCTTAAAACTCGTAAAGGTTAAATTATTAAA
The DNA here is from genome assembly GCF_009905375.1 of Apium graveolens. Taxonomy (NCBI): domain Eukaryota; kingdom Viridiplantae; phylum Streptophyta; class Magnoliopsida; order Apiales; family Apiaceae; genus Apium; species Apium graveolens. The sequence goes on along the minus strand of NC_133650.1, from coordinate 265,684,245 downwards.
AATGGTGGAGCCGAGGGTACTCGAGTGACTTAAGAGAACCAGCGAGCGCAAAATAAGCGTTAGAGTCTAAGTTAGTTAAAGTATAGATTTACAAGTGACTTTGGTTTAATTCCAACTTACTTGTTGTTTATAGGTTACCAGACTCGTCCCGAGCCTTTTATCACCCCAAGTCGCTCAGGCAAGTTTTCTACCCGTTATAACTGTTGTGGTGATGAGTATATGTATTTGCATTATCTTGCGATAGATGCATGTTGGTTAATTAGCAAATGTTGTTATATATTGAAGCATGCTGCTATAGTATATATATATATATGCATGCCTGTTTCGTATTCTTTCCATATATAATTGTTGATAATACCTATGCTAGAGGATAACGGTAACTTGCATATACCCTTAGTATAGGGACCTAAAAGGTGGAAATATTTTCTAAAACTGGGAGTCGAGGATCCCGAGTAGATTTTGTATATATGGATATAAATATATATATATATATACTTATATATATATGGTCATAGTTTCAAAACTATTAATCGAATAAGGTTTATTCGATAACTTTAACTTTATTTTATTATTGAATATTATTTAGAATATTATTCGAAGGCGTATGACTCCTTTATATTAAATGAATATTATTTTGAATATTCATTCGAGGACTTATGACTCCTTTTATTTTATTATTTGAATATTATTTGAATAATTCATTCGAGGGCTTATGACTCAGTTTATATTATTTAATGAATATTATTTGAATATTCATTTGAGGATCTATGACTCCGATTATTTGCTGAGATATATTCTTTATTTTATTAAAGAATAAGGTGTCAATAATCAAACTTATTTTCGATTATTCAAATAAAGATAGTACTTTCATATAAGTATATCTTTGGTTATTTAATACTCGTTTCAAGTATAAGTTTTAAAACTTCTAATTCAATTATTTTAATAAAGATTATTCTTTATGGGAATATTATTTAAATAATAATATTCAGTCATTTTCTAAATATTCTGGGGACTGATTTACTTAATTAAATCAGCTTTACTCCAAACACTCTATAAAGTGTTTTCGAGTCTTCAAAATGATTTTTAAAAGTTAGAGCGGATCCCAAAACTCATTTTTATATTTAAGATCTTCCTTTTTAAGGGGATTTAAATACTCGCTCAAAACCTGAGGGATCCGGCTCTGTGGTGTATTTTATATTCGCAACACGGTTGCAGTTTTGGTAAATGACTTGATTACTTACCCAACGTTCGTGAAGTAAGTCCATCTATTGAGTCGGCATAAGCAACATGGGCTCAGTGGGCGTCCATGATAGTGTAAGTGGCTCAGTGGGAGTCCATCAAATGCATAAGTGGCTGAGTGGCAGTCCAGCATAAGGTCCTATTGAGACCAGGGTGATGACCAGTGGGGAATTCGTCCATCTACTAGTAGAAAAGGTTACTTATGGGTATCTTTGCCTGATCAGCAAGATATCTGGTTTATGCCAAAATTCTTTTCCTTTCCAAACTTATTGGATATTGCAATTCTGTTCATACTTTACATGACAGAGGTTTTCAGGAAATGTATAAAGGAAGATATATATGTGGATATATATATATATATCAGAACTTAATGAAGTATGTCATAACTTCATTTCCTTTAATAATATTTCAAAGATTTAATCTATTCAAATCTTGTCTTGTAGTCTCATCTATGTGATGAACTTTTAAAACTGATTATAACTTGAACGGTGGTAGTTCAAGTAGTATTGGGAAAGATATAAGTATATTGGGGTATTTGGTAACTTCATCTTTTAAACTTATATCTAATTAATAATTGTCTTATGAATGACAAAGATTTTCAGAAAAACGTTGAGACAAGGTTAGATATATGAGATCACCTTGCAACGATATTTTTTTATACAGTTATACACTGGGACTTTGTGTATATTATGCATGGAAGAAGACTTCCAATATTTTGAAAAGTATATATGTATATATACTGAATATTTTGCGACTTCATCGCATTAAGATATCAAACTTGGTTCATTTCTTTTGACCAAGACTTTCATGAGTATTATGAGTAGGCTCATATATTGTTAATCATTATACATATTATTTTGGTGGGCTTGCTGCTCACCCTTGCTTTCTTCTTTCATCACACAACATCAGATAGATAAGATGAACAGGACCAAGCTCCCAATTCGCAGGCGGATAGGAAACGTTCCGCAGCTTTCTGGAAGCGTTCAGGCCGCTGTAGCTGAGGTAGAAATTACCAATAGGCTAAGTTTTCAACTAGTAATGTACCAGACTTATGTATATTATGAATTGTAATAATGGCAAAGAAATGTAAATTTATTCAGAAACCTTTTTAAGGTGTATTGACATAATTGTGGAATAAAATGACTTGTGATTATTTTTGGATATTCATCTCTGAGACTATAACTTGTGGTGTGTGTGTGTGTATATTGTGGGGTCACAGTAGAGAGTAGTTGATTGTTTAATAAGATTGGGTGTTGTTAAGGGAAGTGGAACTCGTGACAACCCGGATCCCCAACCCCGGATTTGGGGGTGTTATAGAAGTGGTATCAGAGCTAAGCGTTATAAACCTCAGAGATGATGGGACGTTAAGATAATAAGTTCACAAAGATAATAAGAACTCTTGCCAAGTTCATAGTCGGGCTACCTAACGTAGTACTGACAGTTAAAACCCTTATGGGAACCCTTATAAATATCGTAATAGGAGCGTAGTTCGTTATCGTATATGGTAGCGGGACTCCGAACCCTGAGGTTGAGGAGCAATAGCGCGATGATGTTTTATTACTAATTGGAGATCGGATTGTGGATCCGATAGAGTGTCCTAATGCAGGACCGGATGATGTTGATATTGAGGATGTAGCGGTTGAGGATGTTGTCCTAGAAGGGATAGTTGTTGAGGAGGATCCCATGGAGGATCCTGACAAGATTGGATAAAGGACCACTGATGAATTGATGACCATGGTTAGGTCGACTACCAGAGGTAGGATTGGCCGGTCACTACCGGAGGTTCGTTCAAGTTGTAAAGATAGTAGCCCCTTTAACGCGGCTTACTCGTAAGACTAAGAAGTTTGAATGGACAAAGAAATGCGAGAACAGCTTTCAAGAACTGAAGCAAAGATTGGTGATGGCCCCTATGTTGGCGTTGCCGGATGGAAAAAGGAGATTTTGTGATTTGTAGTGACGCTTCGCATAAGGAATTTGGGTGCTTCTTATACAGCACAGCAAGATAATCGCGTCCGTATCAAGACAATTAAGGGAATATAAAATTCGATATCCCCGCCCATGAGCTTAGGCTCGTGGCAATAGTTTTACCCTAAAGATTGGAGGCACTACTTGTATGGAGAGAAGTGCGGGATTTACACAAACCATAGGAGCTCTAGTACATTTTTACGTAGAAAGAGCTAAACATACGCCAGAGGAGGCGGTTAGAGCTAATCAAGAATTATGATTGGGAGATTCTTTATCATTCGGGGAAAGCCAATATGGTGGCTGATGCCCTTAGTAAAAAGGAGAGACTCAAGATGATAATGTCTTTTGGAGAGTTTATAAGAGATTTTGAGATTTTGGAGATAGAAGTGAAGGTAACCGGAGCCGGTACCGAAAAGCTGTTTGAGATTGCAATACAGCCCGAATTATTGAAAAAGAACATATTGTGCCTGAAAAAGTGATGAAGGAAGGCAACGAGCCAACAATTAGATCAAAGATTAATACCGAGAAAGATGAGAAGGGAATAATAAGGTATTCCTACAGAATTTAGGTTCCAAATGTTCAAGAGCTTAAAGATGAGATCTTAGATGAAAGCTAGTTTGAGGAATAAGATTTAGAGCAAACCCTGAACCTGATAGTCAGGGAGGTCGCCATCAAGATAGAAGGAACCCATAACATAATGAAGTGGAAAATAAGGATTTTAACTTATAAGATAACCCCAAGTATGGGAGAAGGATGAAACATTTCATACTAAGGAAACAGAAAGTCGAGTAAGGAAAGGAGACCCAAGACGGTACTCCTATACGGCAATTCATGGACCTGTCTAAAAAGGACTTAGACTATTATCCCCAACCACCACCCTGAGGAAACAATGCGGTGAGAAATTCTTTCAGGACCTTTAAGTCGCTAAGCTCTCTGAGTTCTAAGGAACAAGCTGACCCAGTCGAGGCAAGAGCCTGGCTAAAGGAAATATAGGAATCATTTGAGATTCTAAATGATTGACGAATCTCAAAAGACTATTTTTATCACTTACCCTCCTAAGAAAGAGACCACCCGCTGGTGAAAGACCAAGGAAGGCACGGAGCAAGAGATTATAATAAACTGATTTAAGTTCAGTCAATTGTTTTCGGGAAAGTAATTCCCAAAGATAAGGAGATAGTGTAAAAGCTTTAGAGCCAGAACAAAGGCAGACAAGTATGATAAATTATGAATCTAAGTTGTAAAAGTTGTCAAGATTCGTTCTGAGGACACGAATCCAGAATGACGGGATGTTTGAAATCAATGCTTATGTTGTGTTGGTTCATGAAATAATGATAAGAGAAAGGAAAATAAAAAGAAACTGAAGTGGAAGGGAATATAACGGCAATAGAGTTTGAGGAATGATAAGGGAGTTGGGTATGAGGAAACCCTAAAGACTCGTAGCAATAGAAATAGAAAAGTATGTAATCATCAGGATGAGGGTGATTCACCATGAGTTAAATTGATGGTGGAACGCATAAGAGATACATATATTTTATTCCCTTTAAGTTGGGAGGATTCGAGGAAACCTTGAGATAGTTCGAAGGATAAATAATGAGACGCGGATAGACTGAGGAGACAAGGAAGTAAGAAATTAGGAAAATTTGGATGAAGGAAGTGACCTTCAAGAATGTGAAGTGTAAGACCGGTGGCTTGTTACCCAAAAAGGGAGACGCCAGGTATGGGAGGTATCCCAACATTGAGGTGACTGTTGAGATAAACAACAAAAGTAAATAAGGAATTATTAAGAAGAAGTTCACGTTGAACATGACCAATATCTTCCAGAACATCCATGTTATCATTACCAAATCAGGAAAGAAAAGCGGATGACCATTGTTATCTTTTGGAGGCCATATGGATTGACCTCAATTTGAATAAGGATGCTATTATGAAGTTAGGTATAGACTATCGAGGTGGGAATGATGAATAAGATAATCTATCAAGGATATATGACTTGATTTATCCATGGAAGGATGCAGGTACCTTTTAAAGGTAGAATTAAGGATAGAACATTGGTAACTTAAAATGAATCCTAGGGGACTGCATAAAGGTTGGCATGTCACCCTTAATAGGGACAGTATGAGTTTTGACAGTATGATTGGGAAAGGGTTAAGGTAACAACAACCTTTAAGAATCGGTGGAGAAATTTTTCAGAAGAATATAGACAATGGTTCTAGTATTAGTAAATGGTATTGTGATATGCCCTGTATCTAGGGAATACAGGAGGAATGATTGAAGGATAACCTTAGAGGTTTTACAAGGAGAAAGGTAATATTCAAAATTCTCAAGAATAGAAATGTTGATAAAGGAAATATGACGTAATTATAATGTTGCCAAGTGAGGCACGTGTTAAACCACGAGAAAGTATGAATCGAACCAGTAAAGGTCGAAATTGTTCAGGGCAATTAGGACCTAAGATAAAAGATGTTCTAAGTATGATTGAGAGTCAGTCGTGACAGTGATTAACCTCTAAAGATTGAGGCAATAACTTATGGAAAAATGGTGATTTTTTTTTATTATTTATTCATCAGATATTAAAGAAAAGCATTTTCACATAAGCTGTGATTGAAATAAGGTAGAAAATTTATTTGGAGGTGGTTAAAATGACATTGACTGTAAGGAAATTTTACTATCAGGAAAGGCCAAAGAGGTGGCCGACACTTTAAAGGTAAGAGGATAATTATAGGCGCGTGTGCCAAAAGAATACAGGGATGATGGTTAAAACTGTGAAGGTTGTATTATGGTTTGGAAGATTGACATTCCTTCTGATGACTGTGCAATACCCAACCGTAATAGTAGTTGGTAAAGGTTTAATTCGTGTAATCGCCATGAACGGGCTATCTATCTTAGAAGGTCCTATCTTGAGATAAGCCATGACCATGTTTCAAAAAGGATTAGACGAACCTTTGAGTTAAGTCTTTTATTTAAGGCATATGATTAAGAATGGTATTAACCTGCTATCGTTCCTTAGAGCGAAACTCTTCTGCAATTTTATCTGCTTCATATCATGTATGTATGTCAGAATCAGGAGTGTACTCCATGAATCATGAATGGTGATTATGTTACCTCCTTAGAAGGATTTGATACGACATGTATGGACTCCGTATGGTTAGATATTAAGACTTCATGGAAAATGAATGACTACAGTAGGTCAGTGGTGGACCATAGTAAGGCAGCAATGATTCTGCGAGTATTGAGCTGAATACAACCGTGAGAGTTGTATTGGAATGGGTGTTGAGATTGAGTACCACTAATCGGGTTGTGGTAGTGTATAAGTTATCATTGATAGACTAATTAAGTAGAGTATCTACCTAGTGAATAATTATTCTTTCTTATCAATAGAGAGTCGTATTATTATACGAGGAAGGTTGCGGTGCAAGCATAGAATTCTAGTAACGATGATGTCTAGAATGAGATCCCAGGTTCGATTTTCGATATCGAGGGAGTTTCAAAGGTGATTGTGTATAAGCTCGAGGAAGAGCATGGGTCCATAGAATGATGGACGAAATAGCAAAAATATTTAGGCATGTGAAATACGATGCTATAATACTTGATGTTGATATAAATACATATATGTTTTGTTCTCCTATGACAAACCTCTATAGTTCAGAGGTAGGTTCCAAGCCAGATATTTTGTGGCAGTATATTTTTTCATATATACAATTCTCTTCAATTCGTTCTTTTCTCTTCTTTTCATTTCATATAAACTGAGAAGAACAACCCTTCCAGAAGGGGAGGTATTGCCGAATGACTATCTATCTGTGTGATAGAAGCCGAGTAGGATACCAGATATTGTTTAATTGCTTGTCAAGTACTAAAGGCTGGCCACCTTCTGTACCAACTATGCAATGTAACAAGTGTTCATGATCATAGTGATCTCTCAATAAATTCTTTTACTTCTATATGAAGGACCAAGCTTTCGAAGATGGAGGCAGCTAGAGAGGAAGCGGTACCAAGTATGGTGGTATTCCGATTCTAACGCGTTCGTGATACTAAGGTTGACGCGATTATTAAAAGGTTATAGAACGCTAACGAGCAAAAGTATAACCAGTATAATATTAGGAACGGAAGGTAGTAGCGATTACGAAGTGGAAAGAATGGGTATTGAGAAGCAAAAGCTCTAATGCTAAAAGCTATAATGAGAGTCTGTGCAATAGACTTGAAAGAAATTGGAATGATCACTTAACACGGATTGAGTTTTCTTACGATAATAGATCATATGTCATTATCGAGATGTCGCCTTATGAGATCCTTGAGGGAAGACAATGTCGATCTCCCTTATGTTAGGATGAAGTTGCAGAGCGCAAGATGCTCAGGCCAGTAATGGTCCAAAGGACCAAGGATATAATAGATCTAATCAGAGGACGGCTGGTAGTAGCCCAAGATGGACATAAGAAGTATGTTGATTTGACACGAAAGGACAAGGAATGGGAAGTAGGGGACCTAGTGTTGTTATAGGTATTCCCTTGGAAGGGGTTAATGAGATTGGGAAAGAAAGGAAAACTAAGCCCAAGATACATTGGACCTTTTGAGATACTAAGACGGATTGGGAAGTTGGCTTACGAGCTAGCCTTACCCCCGAACCTGCAACGAGTTCATAACGTGTTCCACGTATCAATGTTAAGGAAGAGTAATTCGGATGCCAGATAAATAGGGGCATAGGAGCGCATAGACATGCAACCAGACGTAACCTATATGAAGCAACCAGGAAGGGTATAGATTAAGAAGGAACGAGTGCTTAGGAGAAGGGTTATCAAACTAGTAAGAGTTTGATGGTAGAACCACAATGTGGGAAAATTGACTTGAGAGTTAGAAAGTGCAATACTAAGAAGGTATCCCTATTCATTTCTATCTGATTCCGGGACGGAATCCTTTTAAGGAGGGGAGACTTTAATAACCCCAATTTTTGAAAATTTTTGAAACCCTTATGAATAGTGTTTTTGCTGAATGAGAAAACTTTTCATGCCACACTATGTAGGGGTTCTGTTATGGATATTCTGAGATTTTATTAGTACTCTATATGGTATATAAGTGTATGTAAAGATCGTCAGAATCCAATTCCGAACACTTTGAGTTTTCCCGGAAATCCACTAGATACGGAAAGAATTGAGTATAAGGTAACATGATTAAAAGGATTTAAATTCAAGGATTATAAGAGAGGATCATAAAAGGAATATAATGTATTGAGAAAGGTTAAGGGAAACCAAGTAATAAGATCCCGGGTATGATCCCTCAAACGATAAACGAGAACGAAAGTTAAGTGAACCGTAGAACAGATCAGCGGTCATTAGCCAAGTAATTAAAAGCTAATCAAAGGGATTAGTGGGGATGATGTCATCCAACCAATAGAAAGAGGACAAAGGAGGGGTGATGACATCACAAAGTGATGTAGGCATGACATGGGAAGGAAGGAGGTGTGGTTGAATGAGAACCACACAAATTCAAGGGCAACAAGGTAATTGACTAAATCAAACAACAAAAATCAACCAACCAAGCCAAAACATTTCATTTCACCAAACAAAACACAAAAATCTCTCTTCTTCTTCTTCATGCTCTCGGGTGCTTTTCTTAAAAAATGAAAGTCCAAGCTCCTCCACTTACTATTTAGCAAGGTAATTATCTAAGCTTCCCCATGGATAGTTACATACTTCCTATAAGTTTAAGCTTCTAATTCCAAGCCAATCTTTTTCTATAAATCATGAAAGAAGATGGTGAATAGTATTTTCAAGAACTAAAATTTGTGTTCTTGAAGTTTTGTTTAAATTAAGCTTGGATAAGGACTTTAAGGGTGATTCCAAGCCATTCTCTTGATTCTCCACTCTTCAAGGAAGGTATACCATCTCCAAACCCTAGATTCCTATGTATTATAAGATGATTTTGATTAGTAGGATGATATTGTAGCTTGATGTTGGTGATTTAGAGTTTGGGATTGAATTAGGTATTGAAGTGGAATGGTAAATGTTGTGGTTTTGATTAAAAGAACTTAAGTATGATTAAAGTTAAGCTTAGGCATAAGTATGAATGTTAAAATTGAATTGGTTGGGGTTGTTATGATGTGATAAGGATGGATGTTGGTTGTATGTTGGATTTGAGGTTGAATTGGGTTGGTTTTGAATGGTTTTAAATTTGGAAATCGCGTAAACATAGCCGTCGTAACGTCCGATTTTCTTTAGACTGTTTTTGTGCATAACATTAGGACCCGAGAACCCCCTGCTAGATTATGAGCACTGCCATGTTTAGATAGCTCATGTTACGAGCTTCGTTTTGATATGTAGTTCGTTCGATTCCGATGCACGGTTTAGGAGAAATGACCGTTTCAAGTAACGGCGTTTCGCGAACGAAACTTTTCCCCTCGCATTACTTTGAAACATAGGTTAAAGACCAAAAAGGGTTAATTAATGCATGAAACATTTAAGGTAAGTGTGTTAGGCAGTTGGTAAGACACTCGCGAAGGAATTGCCTTAAAACTCGTAAAGGTTAAATTATTAAAAATGGTGGAGCCGAGGGTACTCGAGTGACTTAAGAGAACCAGCGAGCGCAAAATAAGCGTTAGAGTCTAAGTTAGTTAAAGTATAGATTTACAAGTGACTTTGGTTTAATTCCAACTTACTTGTTGTTTATAGGTTACCAGACTCGTCCCGAGCCTTTTATCACCCCAAGTCGCTCAGGCAAGTTTTCTACCCGTTATAACTGTTGTGGTGATGAGTATATGTATTTGCATTATCTTGCGATAGATGCATGTTGGTTAATTAGCAAATGTTGTTATATATTGAAGCATGCTGCTATGGTATATATATATGCATGCCTGTTTCATATTCTTTCCATATATAATTGTTGATAATACCTATGCTAGAGGATAGCGGTAACTTGCATATACCCTTAGTATAGGGACCCAAAAGGTGGAAATATTTTCTAAAACCGGGAGTCGAGGATCCCGAGTAGATTTTGTATATATGGATATAAATATATATATATATACTTATATATATATATATATATGGTCATAGTTTCAAAACTATTAATCGAATAAGGTTTATTCGATAACTTTAACTTTATTTTATTATTGAATATTATTTCGAATATTATTCGAAGGCGTATGACTCCTTTATATTAAATGAATATTATTTTGAATATTCATTCGAGGACTTATGACTCCTTTTATTTTATTATTTGAATATTATTTGAATAATTCATTCGAGGGCTTATGACTCAGTTTATATTATTTAATGAATATTATTTGAATATTCATTTGAGGATCTATGACTTCAATTATTTGCTGAGATATATTCTTTATTTTATTAAAGAATAAGGTGTCAATAATCAAACTTATTTTCGATTATTCAAATAAAGATAGTACTTTCATATAAGTATATCTTTGGTTATTTAATACTCGTTTCAAGTATAAGTTTTAAAACTTCTACTTCAATTATTTTAATAAAGATTATTCTTTATGGGAATATTATTTAAATAATAATATTCAGTCATTTTCTAAATATTCTGGGGACTGATTTACTTCATTAAATCAGCTTTACTCCAAACACTCTATAAAGTGTTTTCGAGTCTTCAAAATGATTTTTAAAAGTTAGAGCGGATCCCAAAACTCATTTTTATATTTAAGATCTTCCTTTTTAAGAGGATTTAAATACTCGCTCAAAACCTGAGGGATCCGGCTCTGTGGTGTATTTTATATTCGCAACACGGTTGCAGTTTTGGTAAATGACTTGATTACTTACCCAACGTTCGGGAAGTAAGTCCATCTATTGAGTCGGCATAAGCAACATGGGCTCAGTGGGAGTCCATGATAGTGTAAGTGGCTCAGTGGGAGTCCATCAAATGCATAAGTGGCTGAGTGGCAGTCCAGCATAAGGTCCTATTGAGACCAGGGTGATGACCAGTGGGGAATTCATCCATCTACTAGTAGAAAAGGTTACTTATGGGTATCTTTGCCTGATCAGCAAGATATCTGGTTTATGCCAAAATTCTTTTCCTTTCCAATCTTATTGGATATTGCAATTCTGTTCATACTTTACATGACAGAGGTTTTCAGGAAATGTATAAAGGAAGATATATATGTGGATATATATATATATATATATATATATCAGAACTTAATGAAGTATGTCATAACTTCATTTCCTTTAATAATATTTCAAAGATTTAATCTATTCAAATCTTGTCTTGTAGTCTCATCTATGTGATGAACTTTTGAAACTGATTATAACTTGAACGGTGGTAGTTCAAGTAGTATTGGGAAAGATATAAGTATATTGGGGTATTTGGTAACTTCATCTTTTAAACTTATATCTAATTAATAATTGTCTTATGAATGACAAAGATTTTCAGAAAAACGTTGAGACAAGGTTAGATATATGAGATCACCTTGCAACGATATTTTTTTATACAGTTATACACTGGGACTTTGTGTATATTATGCATGGAAGAGGACTTCCAATATTTTGAAAAGTATATATGTATATATACTGAATATTTTGCGACTTCATCGCATTAAGATATCAAACTTGGTTCATTTCTTTTGACCAAGACTTTCATGAGTATTATGAGTAGGCTCATATATTGTTAATCATTATACATATTATTTTGGTGGGCTTGCTGCTCACCCTTGCTTTCTTCTTTCATCACACAACATCAGATAGATAAGATGAACAGGACCAAGCTCCCAATTCGCAGGCGGATATGAAACATTTCACAGCTTTCTGGAAGCATTCAGGCCGCTGTAGCTGAGGTAGAAATTACCAATAGGCTAAGTTTTCAACTAGTAATGTACCAGACTTATGTATATTATGAATTGTAATAATGGCAAAGAAATGTAAATTTATTCAGAAACCTTTTTAAGGTGTATTGACATAATTGAGGAATAAAACGACTTGTGATTATTTTTGGATATTCATCTCTGAGACTATAACTTGTGGTGTGTGTTTGTGTATATTGTGGGGTCACAGTAAAGAGTAGTTGATTGTTTAATAAGATTGGGTGTTGTTAAGGGAAGTGGAACTCGTGACAACCCGGATCCCCGACCCCGGATTTGGGGGTGTTACAATCTTCTCCATCAGAATGATCTTCAATATCAAGATTATCACTATCATCTTCCTTCTGAATACTTGGGAGCTTGGCGTCATCAAATGTTACATTAAGGCTTTCTACAACCGTTTGATCACTAATCACATATACCCCGTAAGCCTTTGACTCCAGAGAATACTCCAGAAAGATACCTTCTTCAGCTTTAGCATCAACCTTTCCAAGATGCTCATCGTCCTTAAGTACAAAGCACTTTCCTCCAAACATATGAAAGTATTTAATTGTTGGTTTCTTGTTGGACATTAACTCATAAGGGGTATTCTCATACATCTTGTTGATCAGGGTTCTGTTTTGAGTATAGCATGCAGTGTTAACTGCTTCAGCCCAAAAGTAGGTAGGAAGATTGGCTTCATTAAGCATAGTCCTTGCAGCTTTAACCAATGTTCGATTTTTCCTCTCAACCACTCCATTTTGTTGTGGAGTCCTAGGTGCTGAAAACTGTCTTGAGATGCCCTTCTCGACACAGAAATCATTCAGCTTTGTATTTCTGAATTCTGTTCCATTATCTAATCTGATAGTTCACAGAGGCACTCCAGCTTCTAACTCAATCTTGTTGATGTCATCAATAATCATATCAGGTGCTTCATCCTTTAAATGTAAGAATAACACCCACGTGTATCTGGAATAGTCATCAACAATCACTAAGCCATATTTCTTTCTTGACATAAACATGACGTTGACATGACCAAACAAATCCATGTGAAGGAGTTGTAGTGGTTCAGTGATGTCAGTCATTGTCTTCTTCTTGTGTGATGCCCTCTTTGACTTTCTCTTCCTCACATGCTTCATAAAGTCCATCAGGACTGAATTCCATCTCAGACAATCCTCTCACCAATTCCCTCTTAACCAAAGAATTCATGGTCTTGAAGTTGAAGTGGGAGAGCTTCTTATGCCATAACCAACTTTCATCTGGAGAAGCTTTACTGTAGAAGCACATTACTTGACCATCTGCAGAATTCCAGTCAGCTACGAACAAATCACCCTTTCTAACTCTACTGAGAGTCAGCTTCTCATTCTTCTGATTAGAGATCAAACACTTCTCCTTCTTGAACAATACTTCGCATCCTTTGTCACAGAATTGACTGATACTGAGGAGATTATGCATAAGACCTTCAACCAGAGAGATTTTTTCAATGATGACACTGCCAATTTTGAAATAGCCATATCCGGTAGTATACCCTTTGCTGTCATCTCCAAAAGTAACCACTGGGCCAACTTTCTCAACCACCTTTGATATCAGGGCTCTATCTCCAGTCATATGCCTTGAACATCCACTGTCCAGAATCCACATGACCTTCTTCTGCTTAATGACCTGAAAACAAAGATGATTAAGTTTTCTTTGGTACCCAAACTAAATTGGGTCCAGATGACTTAGAAGCATTTGTATATATAACATTTCTCTTAACAGAATTGACATGCATAATATTTTTTGCTTTACCATTGACTATTTCCTTGTCACTTTCAGAAGCACCAATAGACTTGCTCTTGGGCTTGGTGACAGGTGCCACTTTCCTAGCTTTAGGATGGCTTACAGTCTTTGATCTACCAGTATTCTTACTAACATGCTTATCATGATTATGAGATTTATAATGTGAGTGTGTGGAATTAAGATACGTGTGCATGAAAGATACTACACATGGCATGCAAACAGATTTATCACACTTAGAAACTTTAGGCATGTTAGGCATGTTATGCACATAAGCATTCTTAACATTGTCTACTTTAACCTTTCTACAAGCATGAGTAAGGTGACCAGCAGAACCACAGTTATTACATAACTTCCTAGGGCCATTAGTTCATGTCCTGCCATTTCTACTTCTTTTCTTCTTATTCTTGGAAGTAAAACCTAGTCTGGCAAAAGATAAGTCAGAGTCACTAGCAACATACATAGGTTTCTTTGCCTTTTGTCTCCTTGAGAGATCGAGATCCTCAACAAGCATCTCATGATGAATATAAAGATTATCTTCATCAAAGGGCTCAACAATAGCTTTCTTAAATAGAGGCTTCTTAGCTTTCTTAAAAAGATGAGGTGTACCAGGGGGATTAACAACTTTCTCCACAGGGTCATTTTCAACTACTCGTTTCTTAAAAGCTTTTCTAAGTTCGCCGTAGGCTAGACCTATCCCAACCTTTCCAGCTACTACTTGATCAGCTATGAGCTTCTTAACAAGATTTGCAGAATCAGTAAAAACATGCAATTTAGTTTCTAATTCTGCATTCTTGTTCTTAAACTCTTCCTCTGTCTCAAGGTGCTTAGTAATCTTAAGCTCTAAATATCTATTGGTTTGCTTAAGATTCTCAACACTGACCCTATCTAGAACTAACTTATCATTTTCATCTTTAACTTTCTTTAGTTCTACTTTAAGGTCTTCGACATCAAGCAGAGTACATCTTAGTGTAGTATTAATGTTTCTATACATTTCTCTTACGGTATCATGTTGTTCAATGCATTCCTTTATATTACATCGTGCCTTAAGATAGTGATAAGAAACAACATTTCCATACACTAGGATAGTCTGCCTGAAGGCGACACAATGTTCATTCTCACACAAGTTATTTGGATGTAAAACATGAATAGTTGGAAATGTTACCTGAGATGAAGATTCTGCCATCAATGCAAGATTTCCATATTGTTCTTCTTCATCGTCAGTGTCATCCCAGCTCTTCCCCTCGGCTATGTAAGATTTCACTGGATACTTCCTTGAGCTACCCGAGTCCTTCTTTTGATAAGCTTTGCCTTTATCCCTTGCTTGTTGGGACTTCCTACATTCAGTGGCAAAGTGCCCAACCTCATCACAATTGTAGCATTTAAACTTGCTTCTGTCTACCATCCTTGTCTTGTAACCTGATCCAGAAGATGAACTTTACTTCTGACCACGATTGCTGCTTCTAGAACCCCTAAAACCTTGCTTCCTTCTAAACCTGATGTTACTGAACATCCCAGCTAAGTTGGCCATAGTAGGATCTTCCATGCTTTGTAGCTCCTCAGTGGTGTAGTAGTCACTTGGATTCCCAGAGAGGTTTCCATCATCCATCTCAGCTTCAAAGAGCGTTTCAGCTTTAGGCTTAGGCTTTTCAGCAGTAATGTCAAGCTCTTTGATTCCACTGGCTACAAGAGCAGTTGTCTTGAGTAGTTCAACATTCTTTCTATCAACTGTACCACCATCATAGATGATCTTCCTTTGTTCCTGCTCCATTTCATGAGTCTTCGGCTTACCATACAACTTCTCAAGCATCATGGTTTCAAAGTCAACACGCTCACAAACAGATGAAGCCTTATTCTCCAAGTGGTGAGGTAGGACTAGCATAAAATTCCAGTTGACTTCTCTCTGAGGATAAGTCTTGCCATGAATACTTAATTCATTTAACAACATGTTCAGTCTTTCAAAGAGCTGAGTGACACTTTCTCCAGGCAAGGACTTGAAGCCTCATATTGTGAATTCAATATATCCAATCAATTCTGCATGACATCTTCAGTTCCTTCCATAAGCAGTTATATGGTCTCCCACATGTGCATGGCACTCTCACAGACCATAATTTGGTGACTCATGTCATCATCCATCGAATCCACCAAAATAAGTTGCAGGCCTTCATCCAGAGCTATCAGTTCTTTGTCACGAGCACTCCATTCTGCTTCAGGACATGACATTCTCATATTAGGCAACTCCGGATGATCCTTCACCGGTACATGTCTTACTTCTCTTAACACTCTCATATACTATGGATTTAACGCCCGAATATACAATAACATTTTCTTTTTCCATAGATTATATCTTGATTTATCGAACTGAGGAAACTTGATACTACTAACTTTCTAAGAACTCATCTTTCCAGATCTGAGAAAAATTCACAATATACTGTCTCAAAATATGATAACCCAGTCAGTCAACAATACCAAACCAGTCAAGTAAAAACCAACAAATCCAAAATTAGATATGTTAGATATATTTATGATGTCATATCTAATCTGTTGTGTTTAGTTTCGGAACTTAATATCAGGACTTACTGGAAATCAGAACTTACTGAAGTCAGAACTTATATCAGAACTTAAGGCCGTCAGGATTTATATCAGGACTTAAGTGCGGGTACTTCAGATAAGGAAAGCAGCTGATTTACAGGAAAGAATCGTGACTAAAACAATAGAAGATATACATGAAGAGTTAGAAGACTAGAAGACTTATAGAAGATAATATCTCATTGATATATTTTAGGATACAAAATTATATTCCATATCAATTAGAAGTTATCTTGTAACTGTGTACTATATAAACACAGCTTAGGGTTTACACTATATGTGTTATCATTCACGAGAAAGATTATACATTGTTACCTAGCAGCTCTTAGTGATATTGTTCATCACTGAGAGAGAACAACTGTTCTATTGTAACAGAGTTTATTATATTGAATATACTTGATTACTGTTACATACTTGTGTTCTAAAATCGATTTGATTGTATAAACACTGTATTCAACCCCCTTCTATAGTGTTGTGTGACCTAACTAGTGGTATCAGAGCCTCTCTGTTGATTTACAAACAGTGAGATCCATTTTACAATCATGTCTGAAGAAACACAAACTCCACCAAAGCCCACCAAAACTCAAGATACTCAAAATAATCAAACTCACAGTCGATATGAGAGTATTAGGGTTCCCATACTGAGAGCATCGGAGTATCCTAAATGGAAGGTAAAGATGGCTATGTTTCTGGAAGCCACAGATCCAGAATATCTTAATAGAATTAATGATGGACCATATAAGCCTACCAAGCTTTCTGTTGCAGTTGCTGATCAACCGGCAAAGATGATACCAAAGGAGTAAAGTGAGTACACAACTGAAGACATCTCATCTATTGCCAAGGATGCAAGGGTAAGGCATCTGCTTCATAGTGTAATTGACAATGTCATGTCAAACAGAGTAATTGGATGCAAGACTGCAAAGGAGATATGGGATGCTTTGGAGATAAGATGCCAGGGAACTGATGCAATCAAAAAGTACAGGAAGACTATACTCACACAGAAGTATGAGCACTTTGACTCAAAAGCTGATGAGTCATTAACTGATTTATATGACAGGTTTGCCAAACTTTTGAATGATCTGTCACTGGCGGAAAAGGAATATGATCTTGAAGATTCAAATCTAAAATTCCTTTTAGCTCTTCCTGAAAATTGGGATTTGAAGTCTACAACTATAAGAGACAACAATGACCTTGCTGAAACTACTCTTGATGAGATTTATGGTATGCTTAAGACTCATGAACTTGAGATGGATCAAAGGAGCAAAAGGCATGGAAGAAAGTCAAAGACAGTTGCTCTTAAAGCTGAGGAGGAATCTCCTAAAGTGGTTGTCTCAAAGAGGGGAAAAGTAAAGGCTCTCATCATACAGTCTGATTCAGAGTCATCAAATTCTGATGATGATGATTCAGAATCTGAAAATTTATCTGAAGTTGATGTTGATGCAGAGATGATGCAACTGTGTGCTCTTATGGTGAAGGGTATCACAAAGATAGCCTATAAGAAATTCAGAAAGGGCAAGAAGTTTTCCAGGAAAGGTGAAAGTTCTGAAAAGAAAGGATTCAGAAAGTCTGATGGGAAAGGAGGAAAGTTTGACAGAGGAGACAACTCAGATGTCAAATGCTACAATTGTGGTGAAAGAGGCCATATCTCTCCTGACTGCAAGAAAGGAAAAAGTGATAAAGGACAGACACTTATCACAAAGAAGAAAAACTGGTCAGATACTTCAGATTCTGAAGATGAGGTGAACTATGCCTTGATTACAAATGCTGATAGCATTAATGATGCTGCTGAATTAAAGGTACCTCAATCAACTGTTGCTTTTCATACTGATAATATTTCTGAGCTAAGATTATATCTGAAAACCATGTTCATTAGTTTTAGAGATCAGACTTTAACAAATGAAAGATTAACATCTGAAAGTCTTGCTCTTAGAAACAGAAATGACTATTTAGAAAAAGAGTTAGTTATGTTCCATCAAACTCAGAAAGAAAGAGATGAGGCTTTGTATGTTAGAGATGAAGTGCTAAAATTGAATAAATCTCTTAAATCTGAACTGTAAAAGGAAAAGGAGATAATCAAAACTTGGACTAACTCTGGAAGAACAACTCAGAAAATCTTAGAAAATGGAAATTGGAAAGAAGGTCTAGGTTACCTAGATGATAGAGAAGAAAAGGAAACTGTGTCATCTAAACCAAACTTTACCAAGAAAGCTGAAAAGCCTAAAGTTAATCATGTTAAATTTGTAGCAAAAACTGATGTGTCTGATTCTGAAAAGATGAATGATTCTAAAACATAAGTCAAAGAAAAGTCAACTTTTGACAAATTAAAACAGGACAAACCAGCTTTAGTAAACATAGGTTTAATGACAAAGAAGCAGCTTAAGCATAGGCTGAAAGAGATTAGAAATGTGACCAAGGTAAAGAAAGCTAGGAAAAATAGGAATGGAAAGGAAGGTGTGAATAAAAGCAATAATTATATGCATGTTCCTAATGCTCCTAGAAAGAAATGCTATAACTGTGGAAACTCTAACCATCTTGCTTCTTTTTGCAGGAAAAATAAAGATATAAACTCTTTACCTCCTAGATCAGGAGTTAAGAGACAGTCTATTAGGTTTAAACCATAAAATCCTTGTTTTCATTGTGGTAGTTTATGGCATTCTATTTATACTTGTAAGGAATATCATATTTTGTACTATGATTATTATCAAATAAAACATTCTTTGAAGAAAGTTAGTGTAATTCCTTCTAATGTATATTCTGATGCAAAGTCTGATATAAAGTCTGATAACAAGCATGTTAGCATAAACTCTGAAACTAAATCCGCTGCAAATGCTAACAAACTTAAAAAGGCCAAAGGATCCGATCAAGTCCGGGTCCTTAAAACTAACCAATAGTGGTCTTTGTGATTGTTGGGCAACAGGAAAAATATCCTAGTTCTGGACATATGACTGGAAATAAAGCCCTACTATCAGACTTTGTGGAGAAAGCTGACCCAGGAGTTTCTTATGGAGATGGCAACATGGGAAAGACTCTAGGATATGGAAATATCAATCTTGGGAATGTCATAATTAAAACAGTAGCTCTTATCTCAGGATTTAAACACAGTCTGCTAAGTGTGAGTCAAATCTGTGACAGAGGTTATCATGTGGATTTCTTTGAAGAACACTGTGAAGTTGTAAGTCATTCTACAAGCAAAGTGGTTCTGAAAGGTTACAGACATGGTAACATATATGAAGCCAGACTTTCAACAAACTCTGATGGTTCTGCAATCTGTCTGTTAAGCAGAGCATCAATTGAAGAAAGCTGGAATTGACATAAAAGACTCTCTCATTTAAATTTCAACAACATAAATGAGCTAGTAAAGAAAGATCTTGTGAGAGGACTGCCAAAATCAGTATTTGCTCCTGATGGCCTGTGTGATTCATGTCAAAAGGCAAAACAAAGAAAATCTTCTTTCAAGAGCAAAACTGAATCCTCAATTCTTGAGCCTATCACTTACTGCATGTTGATCTATTTGGTCTAGGTAATGTCATGTCCATTGCAAAGAAGAAATATGCTATGGTTATAGTGGATGAGTTCACAAGATACACTTGGGTGTATTTCTTGCACAAGAAGAATGAAACTGAATCTACTCTAACTGATCATGTCAGACAGATGGATAAGTTGGTCAAAGATTCTGTTAAAATAATAAGAAGTGATAATGGCACTGAGTTCAAGAATTCAATCATGAAAGAGTTCTGCAAAGAGCATGGAATAAAGATGGAATTTTCTACACTGGAACTCCACAGCAGAATGGAGTTGTAGAAAGAAAGAACATGACTCTAATTGAAGCTGCACGAACTATGCTTGATGAAGCAAAACTACCAACCTACTTTTGGGCTGAAGCTATGCAGACTGCTTGTTTTACACATAATGCTACACTCATAAACAAGCATGGAAAAACACCATATGAGATGGTGAAGAAAAAGAAGCCAAACCTGAAATACTTTCATGTATTTGGATGCAAGTGTTTTGTTCTTAAGACTCATCCTGAACAGCTGTCAAAATTTGATTAAAAAGCTGATGAAGAAATTTTTGTAGGATATCCACTTTCCATAAAAGCCTTCAGAGTCTACAATTTAAGAACAAGGGTTGTAATGAAATCTATCAATGCATCTTTTGATGATAAAAAGATTACTGGACTTGAAGATTTCAATGATCATGATCAGCTGAGATTTGAAAATGGATTTAAATTTTGATTCTGTAAATTCTTATGACCTAAATCCTGATCCTGTAAGTTCTGACGAGTTAAATTCTGATGTCATTGAAACTGTGGTAACTACTCAAAGGGAAAATGCACATGTTCAAGGGGAGCAAGCCGATGAACATACCATATCTCAAGACTCTCAAGAAGCATCAGAACTTGTCACTGGCTCTTCAAGTTCTGATTCATCAAGTTCTGATGAGCCAAATTCTGATAATTCTGAAAACTCCGATTCTTTAATTCCTAAAGGATCCGACTAAAATTCTGAAATTTCAGAGAGCATAACTTTAGGGGAGCATCAGAAAATGCTAATGGAGATAGCATGGATTATGGGGGAGGATCCAGTTCTTGAGATCAACTTTCATCTGCAAGGAAGTGGACTAAAGCACATATACCTGACTTAATAATTGGAGATCCTGAAGCAGGTGTCAGAACTAGAACAGCAACATCAAATGAATGTCTCTATCATTCCTTTCTATCTCAGACTGAACCAAAGAAAGTGGAAGAAGCTCTTCAAGATGCTGATTGAGTGCAAGCAATGCAGGAAGAGTTAAATAAATTTGAAAGAAATAAAGAAGCTCTTCATTGATATTAATAAAAGACTTGTTTTGGTTTTATTGTGGGCTTTATCTATTT